>NC_143560.1:93144239-93299021 GCF_054136105.1 Typopeltis vanoorti | reverse complement strand
GAGACTTTATAGAATATAGAAAATAAACATCAGGAAGGTGGAAAGATGTTCAGGAGGCTATAGAAAAAGCTTAGAAATGGAGGAAAGCGTACTGTAAAATGAATCAAATATGATAAAGGTGATATGAAAAGTGAAGATAAGGATATCCTAGATGTCTGGAGAAATTTTCTGGCCTGTTTGACTGAGTGGTTATTGTACCCGCTCTCCAGCTTATAGTTTCCAGGTTTGAATCCTGCCATGGGCATGTATGTTTGTGATTATCTTTAGGTGGGAGATGAATTTCATTGCCTCATGTGAGATCACTTCCCCATTTATTAGAGGCCTGAAGTGACTTGAAAATGTTCCAGAGGGTTTCCAGACTATGTAAAAATAAAAAAAAAAATAAAAAAATATAAAATTGATAAAAATGGGGAAAAAAAACCTTAGCCCACCCAAGATACAAATGTATTATAGGTTTACTAATAATCTGAAAAATATGAAAAAAAAAAAACTTTGAAAGACTATAAATGAAACAAGCAGTGACAGAACCATACTAGAACATTTTCAAGAGGAATGTATAGAGGAGTACTTTTCATTACTTCAGGTAGAAAAAGCCATCAAAAACTTGAAATGTGAAAAGGTAGCTGGAGTAGATGATAGTCGACTAGAAATGCTTAAGTATGGAGGTATAAAAGTTTTGCAGTCGCAACACTGCATAATTCAAATTGCTTGGTCAGAAGGTTGAATTTTAGATGATTGGAGTAGAGCTCTAATAGTTCCCATCTATAAAAAGCGAATGAAGCTGAATGTGAGAATTACAGAGGAATTTCTCTACTAAGTGTTCCAGGTAAGGTTTATGCAAGCATAAATGAAAAGAAGTTCAAAAAGATTGTGAAAGAGAAACTTGGAGGAGGAGAAGTTGGGTTCAGACCATATAGAGGTTGTCAACATTAGATTTTCAATTTACAAAAATAGATGAGAAATCATGGAAATATGACAAGGATCTGTACTTAAGTTGTGTAGAGCTGGAAAAGGCATATGACAAGGTGCCCAGAGAAAAGCTTTTCAAAACACTACAATTATATAGAGACATACAGACAAATCAGCCTTTGGACCACATGCAATTTACAGACAAAAATACTAGTAGTGGTGGTAGTGGGCAGTAGATGGTGTTGGTGTAGATGATGATGGTAGTGGTGGTTTGGTGTAGTTGGTGGATTAAGTTGTGGAGATGAAGAGTTGTTGAGTAGGTGCTCTCCCTCGGTGAGTCTTTGGACTCCTTGGAGGTGTCATGAAATAATGAGGTAAATGGAGCATTATACAGAGCAATACATAGTCTATATTTAAATTGTAAGTCAGCAGTTAGAATTGAAGGAAATATAGGAAGATGGTTTTATGTAAAATCAGGAGTAAGACAAGGATGCACATTATCTCCACTCTTATTAATTATCTATATGGATCACATTATGAAAGCAAGTGGCATTAGGTCTGATATTAGAATTGGAGATGTCAAACTTAGTTTTTGCTTTATGCAGAGATGTTGTACTCGCAAACACATCTAGTGCAAGTCGCCAGGATTCTCTAAATTGAATAACAGCTGTAACCAATTTGATATAAACATCAGCAATAAAAAAAAAAAAACTATGAAAATAGGCAGAAACATTGAACACACCAACTGCATACTGAATTGAAAGCCTATAGAATAAGTAAAACATTTCAGCTATTTAGGCACAGTTTTTAGTGAAGTTGGCAAGTTAAATCTGGAAATAGACAATAGAATAAGCAAAGCTGATATGGTGGGTATCCAGTTGAATAAATTTATATGGAATAAGTGAGAAATTAGCTAAAACAAACTAACAGTATACAAGACTGTGTTCAAACCAGTTTTAAGTTATGAATCTGAGAGTTGGGTTAGAAATAAAGCACTCAAAGACTAGAGACCACAGATATTGTGAGGGTTCTGAGAAAAATTAGGGGAATAAACAATTGTTAATATGGCATCATTGTCAGAGTCATATTTAAAAATGAAGATATTAGAATGTTAGCATTGTAAGTTAGCTAATCTAAGGTGGTATGCCCACTTAAATAGATTGGATGAAGAAAGATTAGCAAAACAGGTGTTTGATGCCAAGATCACAGGAAAGAGACCCAGAGGATGACAAGGTCTAGGTGGATTGATTCAGTTAGAAATGCCTTAGAAGCACAAAATGTTAGATATGACAATATTGGAGTGAATGGATTAATAGACTAATTTGAAGGAAAATTGTGAACAGGAGATTAATAATAATGTAAACTTTTCATGTTATGCTATCAAACAGGCTGATGAACACCTCTTGAGAGTACATATCAGGAAATTGATGATGATGATAATTCTTGCCCATGGCTTCTTTGCTACCACAGCCATTTTTAGGCACAGCAAACCAGTTTGACTCTTCCATAATTATTCTATCTCTTGTTTGTAACTTAGAAGTCTCTTGAATTTTTTTTGGTCTGAGTAGGTAATCTCCTGTCATAAAGTACCTCAATGTATTTTTTTAAATTTGTCTTAATATACCCATTTTTGAAAAACTGAACAATAACATGATTAAATTTGTTCATTGTTGCATCTTCCATACATTTATATCCATTTCTGTTGGAGAAAAATTAAAATCTGGGTAAATCGATGCACATGTAGTAGTTTTTCAGGATAGAATCTGTGGGGAATGTATTATCAGAAAAGTTTCGATTTCATATCTGCACTGCAGGACACAATCTGTAAAGCTAGTAATTTTTTGCTGCTGTTAAGATTAGTGTGTAGGGTATCTCTGCAATTGAGAAAACAAGAAGCTAGTGTCATCCTCTCACAGTGGCTCCATGAAGGTCCAGTGAGACAATATTATAATGATAATACAATCTAGTTGCTTGCTAAAGTCAGCAGAGAAACAATAACTAAGGCATGTTATTGAAGAAAGTTATATTATTATTAGTACGTAACAGCTCCAAGAAGTCCAAAGACTCACTGAGGGAGGGAACTCTACTCTAGAACTATCCGTCTTCACCAACTACAGCGAACTGCCATTACCATTATTACCTACACCAATGCTATCTACTGCCCACCACAAATAGTATTTTTTGTCTGCATATTGCACATGTTCTCAAGGCCTATTTGTCTGTGTGCAGGATGAAAAACCAGAGTTTCCAGAAGAAGAAAACCCTACTACCTCCATATGAGATTGGCTAACTCACCTTGAATTGAAAAAAAAAACATATAAAGATTCCTTTTGTGATGATAAGAATCGAGCTTAGGCCTTTTCCAATCAAAGGGCACAATGTACCGTCGTTCTTCCAATTGCACTATGGAGGCACTTGAAAGTTCTGATTATTAAAATGCATTTTTCACTTGTTATTACTTCACTATGTGTTATTAATTATTGTTGAAGAGAATGTGTTTGTTATTTGGTCCTCTGCCAAAATTTTTCTGCATAATATGTTAATTTCAGATGTTCAACAGAAATCCTATTTTCAGAGTTTGAAGGTTTAGCATTAATGCAGTGAAACTTTTGTAGAATGAGCTCTAAATAAGTTAAACTGTTTTTAAAATCTTCTTGTTCTCTTATATATATATATATATATATTATTTTTTTTTTTTCCAGAATTCATTTTTACGCGGTTGGAATATTATGAATAAGCTTTAATGACTGATACCGAGAGATAAAAAGATGACATGATATATTTGAAAAGATACTACTAGTTTACTAGTTTCGTTGAATTGATCAACATCTTCAGGTATCACAATCAAAGAAGTATATAAAGAATTATAGAGACTTAAAATTGTAATAACAGAACAAGTATAAAAAGACAGTAGCGTGTTTGAAAACAAAATGCGAGCTTGAGTTCCAAATAAATGTATACTACGTGCTGTCGCGAGTGTGCCAGTACAGAGGCAACGTGTGCATCAGAGAGATTAACATGTCATCTTTTTATTATTATTATTATTATTATTATTATTATTATTTTGACACCTCCAGGGAGTCCAAAGACTCATCGAGGGAGAGTGTGCCGACAGCATCGAACGATTGGTCCCCTTCCAACTACTAACCGCGCTCAAACATACTTAACTGAGCCATTAGTAGCAGAGGCTCTACCAATCGACCAACCTTCGCCCTCTCGGTATCAGCCATTAAAGCTTATTCATATATATATATATATATATAAGAGAACAAGAAGATATAATCCTAAGTATTTTCTAATAGTTAGAAAATACAATCTAATTTTCATTCTCTTTGAGGTTGTCATACAATCCTGGTTATACTGTATGTAGTTTCTGCCCAGCAGTATTGCTAAGTGTAATTTTAGAAAAATAACATTTCATATTTATTTCATTTTGTTTTTGCAGATGAGAATAACAATACTGAAGCAGAGAATAATCATTTTAGATTCTAGTGAAATTAACAGGTAAAGAAATGTTGATGTCCAATTTTTGCTCTACTTATATATATATATATATATATATATATATATATATATATATATATCAGAAACATCAAAATGAAATTCATAAGTAGCGCATTGTTTGCAAGCTCAATAAGTTACACTTAGAAAAATTAAATTTGTATAGTTGAAGGAAGTTTATTATCAACATAAAATTTTAGCCACTTCAAGATGATATATTATTATGTATATTGTAACAATTGCATACTTACATAATCACAGAATTAAAATACTTCTGTTTTGTGCTACTTGGAAACTTTTCTTCTGCTAAGTATTATTATTATTTGGTAACCTCCATGGCATAAACAGACTCATTGTGGTAGACTCACTCAACCAGCAACATGTCTATCATAATGAGCTTTGAAGTTATTTACGCTACCTGCACTCACAATGCACTCAGGCAATGCATTCCACTCACTAACAACTCTTCATGTAAAAAATCGGCTCCTCAAACCCTTCTTCACCACATCTTTATACAACTTCCATTGTATAATTTGTTATTATAAATTATACAATGGAATAATAATTTATTATTATTATTTGGTAGCCTCCATGGAGTCCACAGACTCATCACAGGTGGCCCACTCAACCAGCAACATGTTTATCATAATGAGCTTTGAAGTTATTTACACTGTCTGCACTCACAACACATTCAGGCAATGCATTCCACTCACTAACAACTCTCCGTGTAAAAAATCGGCTCCTAACACCCTTCTTCACCACATCTTTATACAACTTCCAGGGATGATCTCTCGTTCTTTCCATCTTAACATCCACTCTTTTTATGATTTCTTCTGTATTAATCTGATAGAATCCCTTAACTAACTTGAGGGTCTCTATCATGTCTCCTCTTTTCCTCCTATCCACCAACCTCTGCAATCCACATTATCTCAAATGCTCTTCATAACCAACACTCCAGAGTCCTGATATCACTTTGGTTATTGGCCTTTCTAGTGTTTCCACATCACAATGAAAACTAGGTGACCAAATTCTTAGAACAATAGTCCATATGTGGTCTATTTACACTATCTACTTAATATAACCTCCTTATCCCTACATGTCAATGTACTTTTTATCATATCAGTAGTACAATTTGCAGTATTTTCCCCCAGAACTACAGTCCACTGTCTACCATTACTCCAAGATCTCGAATCATCCACTTCCTGAAGTACAGCTCCACCAATACATTATGTTGCCTTATATCTCTGTATCCCAAAGTGTAACACTGCATTTATTAATATTAAAACTGTAATCCCACTCATTAATCCAAGCTAAAAGTCTATTCACATCTTCCTGTAAAGAATTAACATCAGCACACCACTCCTACTTATTCTACCTATCTTTGCATCATTGGCAACATTTGAAGATCTCTTGTCAATCCACAATGAAATATCATTAACAAATAAGTTAAACAGTAAGGGCCCAAGAACAGAACCCTGAGGCATGGCACTGGTCACCTTCCTTTTTTGAGACACTGGCCCATCATACACAACTTGCTGGTATCATTCAGGGAGCCAATCTCCTATCCAATATACTATCTATTTCTATCCTCTGCAGCATATATATACACCAACTTATCATGTGGTAATCTATCAAATGCTTTTGCAAAGTCCAAGAATATCACTGTTATATGATTCTCCCTTATCCAACACATTCGTCGCCTTATCATAAAACATGAGCAGATTGCTAAAACAAGACCTGCTCTTCACAAACCCATACTGACCATCATAGAGAATCTTATATCGATTGACCAATCCTGTATTCTATTTCTAACCAATTTTTCCAACACTTTGATAACAACTGCAGATATATAGGCCAGTCTATAATTGAAACTTCTGTTCTCAAACCATGCTTGTGGAGAGGTATTATTTTGCTTTCTTCCCCACTGCAAGACTTTCATTAATAACCAGGACAAGGGCATCACTAACTCTTTTGCATTCTTTAAAAATACTTTTTTTAAAAAAAAAATTCTTTAAAAATGTATCCATTCCCACAGCCTTATTAACATCTAACCCATCTAACAACTTGATACATCTCTGATTGTTTCACCTTTAATTCTCCTAATTCTTACTTCCCTTCTACATGTTACACAGCATCATTGACACCATTATGATATACACTGCTGAAATAATTCCACTATATCATTTGCTATGGTTACTCTGCTACCATAACTATTCACCAGTATCTACTTGCCATAATTATTTTTCCTCTTGCTTGCCATATAGCAGAAAATATCCCTTGGATTAGCTTTGACTGACTGGCCAATCTCCTTTCATATTCTACTTTTCTTTTTTAACCATTCTTGTCACTTTTCTGGCCTGCACTTCATATTCTTCATGCATCTGTTCACTGGGAACTGTCTAGTACTTCCTCCATAACAACTTCTTTTGTAATACTGCTTGCTTGATTTCACCTTTCATCCATCTCGCTCCTACTCTGTTTATTCACTTAATTCTTGGTATGCAGTTATGCATTGCTTGTTAGATACTGCCTTATCATTTACCATGCACTGTCAACATGTTTTCTACAATTCATCAACCCAATGTATTGATGCTAGTTGTCTACAGAGCTTCCGATAATCACCCATCTTATAGTTCCATATATAGACCTCTTGATAACTTTTTCCTGTTTGACTACTTTCCAAACCAATACCACATGATCACTTTCACCAAGAGGTGGCAGTGTTGATGACTTATTCACAACCACATTCTGTGAGGATATCACCAAATCTGACACTGATAAACTTTGTGTTGCTTCGATGTAGATAGTTATCCTGCAGAAACTCAACAAATTCACTCTCCTTGTTACTATACACTATCTCTTCTTTCCAATCCACATTCCTATAATTAAAATCTCCCATTAGGATCATCTTCCTTTTACTCCCAACTAATTTGTGTAAACATTTCACAATCAATACTCTCCACATTCAATGGCCTTTAATAGCATCTTATTAGATGCTGTTATATGCCAGGAAGTTGTAACTACTGCCAATTATTATGGCACAAGTTTCGCTTATGGCATAATAATTGGCATAAGTGAAACTTGGTTGACTGAGGATGATATACTGTCAGGACTTGAAATGATGGAATATACAATTTTCCAAAAGGATAAGAAGAGAGGAGGGGGACTATTGTTAATGGTAGCAGAGGAATTGTGTTCTTCAAGAGTCGAAGTGGAAAATACTATTCTATTGATCTCAACTTCACACCAAACCGCTTCAAAATCTTCACATGTACTACTTTTTTCCACTTCGACTCTTGAATTAACACCATTCCTCTGCTACCATTAACAATACTCCCCCCCCTCCTCTCTTCCTCTTCCTATCCTTTTGGAAAATTGTATATTCCACCATTTCAAGACCTGACAGTATATCATCCTCAGTCAACCAAGTTTCACTTATACCAATTATCTTTGGGCATACTTATTCAATCAGTACTACAAACTTAGTCCCTTTATTTCTGATACTTTATAATTAGCATACAAGCATAACAATTCCCCACTCATCGAGGCCATCCCATCAACACATTCTTTACTCTCTCTCTCTCTCTTTGTTCTGATCATCGCTATTTCCCTGATCTTGACTCTGATTTTCATTTATATTTTTATCATCCCCACCATTTTGCTCTGCTATAATCCCTTCCTCACCTTTGTGTCCATCCTTCCACAACCTGCTTCTCAACCTCTCCCTGACTCTTAGTGGTACTAATTTCATATGAACCCTGTGCACGCTTATTAAACAACAATCGATCCAAATGATCAACACCAAACCCATTCAAATGCATCCTATCAGCTTGGAACCATTCTAACTTCCCTTTGAAATCATTCCATGAATTCACAAATTGAACACGCTCTATCTGATGCAATTCAACCATCTTGTCATTCAGTATCATTGCTCTCCTCAGTTCACCACTCTCATATCTGAGCAATAAACTAACCACTTTCCCAATGGCACTCTCCTTCACTTCCTGCAACAACTTCTTACTCTCTTTCCACATTCTTTGTCTCACTATTCAAGTCGTTTGGGCCCACTGCTACCACTAATTCTGATGCCTATTCCTTCCTTTTATGCAAAGCATCTGATATTCCTTTTATTTGTACCATCTGTAAAACATGTCTTTTGCACTTTATTTTTTACCACACCTTTAATGACTGAGTCACCTTATAAAACAACTGTATCATCTTTAGATACTTGCTTCTTAACTTCCTTGTCATTTACATCAGTTATGCTCCTCTTTAAACATTCAGTTTACCCCCTCCATACTTTTAACCCGATTCTTCATTTTCATTAACTCTTTCCTAAGCTCTTCCATGTCACTTCTATTATTATTACCATTGCAAGCGCTTCCATCCATTTTCTTATTATTCCTGGTAACACCATTCTCATTTTTGAAATGTCCTAGCCTTTCATCACACTTCTCACATACCATAATACGTTCCTTTTTATTGTTTGATCTAACACTCCATATCTTTAACGTTTTTGGACTAACACTGCATATCTTTAACGTTTTTGGACTAACACTCCATATCTTTAACGTTTTTGGACTCATACATAAAACAGTTATCGCATCTTATCCACTGTGAAAAGTCTAGGGAAAATTTTGACCTTCGAGTTGAGACCTTATGTGCTGCTGGTGTAAGCTTCTTTGCCGTGACTGCTGCCATTTTCATAATTAATTGGCACTTCCATGTTAATCAAAATAACAACCAAAGTGAATACTTTTAGAACCACAATATCACAGTACAATAATTACATCCAGTCTGGTTATCACACAAAAATACTATTATACAAATCTACATATAATTAAAGAAAAAAAACACTTTTCATGGCACCTTTGAAATAGACTGCTACTTCTCATTGAAGCACTTATTGATTTATTATTATTTTTGTGGGTATTTATAGAATTGTTGGGCAAACAACTCAGCAGTAAACGAAAGTCTTTTTACATATGTTCTAATGAATATAGTTATGTTACCTTATCAAGAGTGGCACGATGTTGTACTCTTCCATAGAGGTGCAGGGTGAAGAATGTTCAAAAGCAATGAAGTGTAGTGTGTTGCACTTCTCTTACCAATGGGCATGTTACAACCCAAAAAATAGTACATCCGAATTCTGGGTTTATTTTATTCAACCAAAAATTTTCTAATATACCTATTTTACATCAATCGCCAAAATGATTTAATTGCACTTAGTCTCATAAGGAAGTTGCTGAATTTTTCATACCATAAATCAGGCAAACCAACAAGAACACACACACACAAATTAACAGTAATAGTTGATGCATCCATAATCCAGACAACAATGAATTAACTGCAATTATTACTTGTTCTTTTTTATATGTTTTAACTTATAATATTGCACCTGTTGTGATGAACTGTATAATTTATGCTGTTTCAGACTGAATGGCTGCAATGTATGATCTGATCTGATCCTGTGGCTTCCTCTCTTGAGAGGGTTGCAGCTGATTACTAGGGAGATAGTGATGCAAGGTGGTTTCTCGTTGCTTTCCTCGCCGTATTTTATGACTGTAGCCTGTGTGTTCACGGGTCTGGTTTGCATGCTTGCGGGATGAAAAACCCCAGATAAACTGGCAGAAAAAACCCTGCTGTCCATGCCCAAGACCGGCTAACTTGGCTATGGCTGAGGAAGATCCTTAATCTCTTCATGTCGTCAACGGGAATCGAACCTAGGACACCCCTTCCCTAAGCATATGGTTGCAAAGCACAAAGCCACTAGGCTAACCGCGCAATGTATGATTTGTTGGATATCATATAAAGTACTAACTTGATATGAAAGGCAAGAACATATTAAAAATTATTATTATGAATACCCAACCTCCATGGAGTTAAAGAGACTCATCATGGGAGGTATTCACCATCACACACACACAAAGTTCTTCGGACTGCGCTTTAAACTCATTCAGTGGATCTACATTCACCATACAGTTTGTAGGGATGATCTCTTGTTACGCCCATCCATTCTGTGAGAAATTTCTTCTACGTTACCCTTGTAACAACCCCTTTCCAAATTATATGTCTCAATCATATCCCTCTCCTCCTATTCACAAGGCTTTGCAAATTGCATTCCCTCAGTCTGTCTTCATACCCCACATTCCAAAGCCTAGTGATTGCCTTAGTTAATCTTTGGACCCGTTCTAATATATCTTCATCACCATGAATTGAGGTGACCATATCTGTGCACAATAATTAATCCATATGAGGCCTAATCAAGACTTTATACAATGGAAACGTAACCTTTATTTCTATGTGAAAGTCCTCCACATAATTGCCATAATTTGGTGTAATGAATTCACAACTTGTGCAGTGTGATCCCTGAACTTCAGGTTCTTGTCCCCAATTTCCTCTTCTCTACCTCCCCCAAGAGTTATGAATTATAACAGGTATTATCCCTATTTATGATAACTACTACTTTAGGTGTTGTAATTAGCATAACTAAATTTAATGTCCATTAAGTATCAGCAAAACTATTAAAATAGTTTTAACTAAATTCATGTGCATGCATGTTGTCATTTCTCATGCAATCTGTGAATATCAGCCATACACTAAGGTAATTTCATGTATCCATGATTTCATAATATAGGTTTTGAAATCAAAGTACTCATCTTATTTTAGCAGCCTTTAATTTTGCTTCACAAACTAAAAATTCTGCACTCATTCAGTTTTTGAATTCAGCATAATGATGTGATAAATTTATACAATGATTTCCACAGCCAGGGCTACTGCGATTTTTTTTTTTTTGGGGGGGGGGGACTGGCATTGTAGTTAAAAGAGAAAAGATAACTGTGTGCCAGGTGGTTGTTTCTCATCTAATTGGTATCTGCTTTAACTTTAAGTAAAAACAGACCATAAAATGTTTCAGGACTATAAAAGCTTTTTGGTGATTAATTTTAATAACACTAGTTCATAAGAAAAGTAGTAAGCTAAATTGATTCTATTTTCACAGAATTTAATTCAGAAAATGGTCAGATGATCTGACAGCTTCATTGATTTTCATGGAATTTTTTAGCTTCTTAAGAAAGAATGTGCTCCCAGATTTTTAGAAAAAATCTTAATATTTTATTCTAAATCCCTCTCAGTGGTTATATTTGCTTTGGTAGTATATATACTAAAATGGAACAATACAGTATAGCCCTTGAATAATTTCTTTCTATAAGCTGGTGTGAGTTTGTTTGGTACATAAGTTTTAAAAACAATGCTGTACATTACAAACTTCGGTTAGTTTTGGAAAATGCGCATTTCGATGTTGATTTTGATCTAGTTTTTTTGAGTCTGAGTGTTTTGATTGATAGTGATCTTCAACACAGCGTTCTTTCAGTTACATTTTGTTCAAGGTAAGATTTTATCTCACTGAAATTTTCTCAGGCCCTCTCCTGTTCCCTGTCCAGTGCCCGGCAGTTGTCTTCCGCCTTTAAAAAGGAGATTTCCACTGTCGTCTACACTCGGTGGTTGGAAGGGACAAGGCAGGCCTGTTCCACATGAAACATCCTTCAAACTACAGATTAGACTTAATCATGAATACTCCATATGATGACCTAAACTTTAAGGAACTCCTTGCAGTTTTCAAACATGTTGGATACCTCCTTAACTCCAAATGGCCCGGTAGGGTAGAGATACACCAGATTACTGAAGTCGAATCAGAGGACTACCAACCCCCTGATCCACTTTCCAGCACTTCTCAAGATAAAACCAGGGAGATTATGTTGCCAGCTATCAGACAGTCCCTAATGGACTCAGATGGTCAGTAGAAAAAAGTGTAAGAAGGAGTCTCCAGCTACAGAACCTGAAACAACAGCAGAAGCAAAGGCTCAGCCCAAAAATAGGCTAGCACAGATGGACACATCGGTACAGCCCGTTGAAAGAGCACCTTCAGGGAACACAGCGGCTCAGCCCAAAGAAAGAATTCCACCAGTGATTCTAAGATCTAAAGACAAATGGTCAACAGTAGCGGAGGTGATGAAGAACACCGAAATCAAGTTCACTTCTGCTAAAAATTCAGATGAAGGTGTCTGCATTCGACCAGAAGGAGCATCGGACTACCGTTGGGATACTAAATTTATGGATGAGCTGAAAATTCCATATCATACATTCCAGCTAAAAAGCAAGAAAAACTTAAAGGTAGTAATTAGAGGTCTAGTGGAAACAATAACGTCAGAGGAGATAGCCTCTGACCTCAAGTCACATGGATTAGAACCTATAAAAGTCGCGTGCATGTACCGTGCAGACAAACGTCCCGTGCCTCTGGTTTTAGTAGAAATTAGTAAAGACCAGAGAGATATATATGACCTGACAATTGTTTGCAACCTAGTAATTAAGACAGAGCCTCTTAGAAGAAAACATCTGCAGGTCAATGCCATTGCTGCCAGAAATATGGGCATGCACAGAAGCTTTGTAGGGCAGAGTTCAAGTGCATTAAATGTGTAGGCAATCATCCCTCTCATACATGTTCTAAACCACGCACAACTCCCGCTAAATATGCAAATTGCGGTGGGCCACACCTGGCAAACTACAAAGGTTGCTCATTCCATCCATCTAATCTGTCTAAAGCTAGAGGAACAGAAGTCCCATCAACTAAGAAGCATGTTGCACCAGAAAGCCTTTGCGAACTTCTACAAGTAACAGATCGTACGCCTCAGTGGTTTCCTCCCACACCAAATCGGCAGAACTATACCAAGCAGTCAAAACTGCCGTGATGCTTGCCGCCATTTTAGGAGAAATGCTAACAGATTTTAGCAAATCAAATCCAAACCAGGCAGACACAAACAGATTTCTTAAATATACCCAAGTCATATGCTTTATCAATCATCATCAAATTCCTGCCATGTACCCTCAAGGGGTGTACAGAATATGATAGTACTACATGAAAAAATTACATCATTAATAACTTCCTATCTACAATTTTCCTCCAAATCAGTCTGTTACTTGTCAAGACTCCAACATTATCAGATCTTATATTTCTATTGTCTAAGGCACTTTGTACCGTATCAATCCACCTATATCTTGGTCTTCCTCTGGGTCGTTTTGCTGCCAACCTGGCAGAGAACACTTGTTTTGCTAATCTTTTTTCGCCCATTCTGTTTAAGTGACCATACCACCTGAGATTAGCTCTGCTAATGCATTCCTGGATGCTGACAATGTCAAGTTCTTTCCTAATATCCTCATTTTTAATATAATATTGCCATCGATGCCATCTGTTCACGCCTATAATCTTTCTCAGGACTCTCATATCTGCGGTCTCTAGTCTTTGGTCAAGTGTTTTACTTCTGACCCAGCTCTCAGATCCTTAAGTTAAAACTGCTTTGAACGCTGTCTTGTATACAGCTAATTTAGTGTTACGACTAATTTCTCTCTTATTCCATACGAATTTATTCAATTGACTTCCTACCACACCAGCTTTGCTGATTCTGTTGTCTATTTCTATATTTAATTTACCATCTTCACTAAAAATTGTGCCTAAGTAGCTGAAATGTTTTACTTGTTCCACAGGTTCTCCATTCACAACACAGTTGACATTTTCAATGATTCTGCCTATTTTCATTGTCTTTGTCTTTTTATTGCTGACCTTCATACCATATCTATTACAACAGTTATTCAATTTAGTCAGAGAATCTTGCAGACTTGTAGCGGATTTATTTAGAAGTATAACATCATCCGCATAAAGCAAAGAGCTGACATTAACATCTCCAATTTTGATATCATGTTTAATACCACTTTCCTTCATAATGTGATCCATATAGATAATGAATAACAGAGGGGATAATGTACATCCTTGTCTCACACTAGATTTAACATTAAACCACCTTCCTGTACTTCCTTCAATTCCAACTGCTGACTTACAACTCAAATAAAGACTAAGTATTGCTTGATATAATGCCCCATTGACACCATATAATTGTAGAATATTGAATAGCTTCTCTATTGGCACCTTGTCATATGCCTTTTTCAAATCGACAAAACTTAAATACAGATCTTTGTTATATTCCCATGCTTTTTCTCAACTATTTGTCGTAAAGTGAAGATCTGATCCTGACAGCCTCTATTTGGCCTGAATCCAGCTTGTTCTTCGCCATGCTTTTCTTCCACAAGTCTTCTCAACCGTTTCTCAAGTATACCAGCATAGATCTTGCCAGGAACACTCAGTAGGGAAATACCTCTGTAATTCTCACATTCAGTTTTATTTCCCTTTTTGTATATGGGTACTATGAGAGCTCTACTCCAATCATCGGGAATTTGTCCCTCTGTGAAGGCTTTCTAAACTATGCAGTGCAGCCACTGTAAGACTCTTATACCACCATACTTCAGCATCTCTGGTCGAATATCAACTACTCCTGCTGCCTTTCCACATATCAAGCCTTTGATGGCTTTTTCTACTTCAAGTATGGATATGTATTCCTGACTGTATGCCTGGTCAGTGTTTTTTACCACTGTGCTGTCATTTCTGCTTGTTTCATTTAGCAGTTTTTCAAAGTAATTACTCCATACTTCAAGGATATCTTTTTCTCCCGCTTTCATGTCACCTTTATCATCCCTAACTCCTTTTAAAGCACTCTTTCCTCCATTCCTAAGCTTCTTCAACAACCTCCAGAATATTTTGCCACCTTCTTGATATTTATTTTCTATATTCTTGCCAAAGTCCTCCCATGATTTTTGTTTAGCTAGTTTTACACAGTGTTTAGCATTCTTGCATTTGTCACTGTACTCTCTAAGAGCACAAGCTGACTTATTCGCCAGGAACTTTTGATAAGCTTTCTTCTTTTCCTTCGCTGCCTCTTTAACTTCCTGTGTCCACCATGGAGTTCTAATTTTTTTATCCTTGCAGACAACTTCACCACATGCCTCTCTAGCTGAATCAATCAGGGTTTTCTTCAAGGCTTGCCACTGAATCTCGAAGGTTTGATTCCTGTTCTCAAACTCTTTCATTTTTTCTTCAATAATCTTTGTGTATTTTAGTCTACAGTTCACATCTGAGAGCTGCTCAAGTTTTATTTGCTTTAAAACTTTCTTACATGTTATTCTTTTCAATATGAAATTCAATTTTATCCTGCTCAAGATTAAATAGTGATCGCTTCCAATTTCAAACCCTCTGTACACTCTGGTGTCCTGCACCAGGGAGAAAACATCACTATCAACAATAACATAGTCAATGAGACTTTTCTTATTCCTTGCCTCTTCTTTCCATGTGAATTTGTGCACATTTTTATGTTGGAACATGGTGTTAGTAATAACCAGTCCATGTCCTGAGCAGAAATCCAACAAATATTTGCCATTATTATTAGCTTTGCTCTTTTCTCCAAATTTTCCCAAAGTATTTTTGTATGTCTGACAATCACTTCCTACTCTGCTATTTAGAACCCCAACAAGGACCAACTTTTCTTTTTTCATTGTGTCAGTTGCTTTTTCTAAAGCCTCAAAAAATTCCTCCACTTCTACCTTAGTAGAACCTTCTGTGGGACCATAGGCACAAATAAGTCTCATTGTCCAGTTCCCCATTCTCATATTTGCCCACATTACTCTACTTGAGACTGACTGCCATTCAAGAAGATTAGCCTTGTATTTTGTGTTGAATACTATGGCTACTCCTTCTTTTCCTTGATTGTCATTGCCTGAATATAACATTTTGTATTTATTGCTCAGAAAGATCTCACCAGTTTTTGTCTTTTTTGTTTCAGTCACCCCTATTATGTCGATCTGGTACTTATCTAATTCCTCAGCTAGCTCCATTTCTTTGCCATTCAGGCTTCTTATGTTGATAGTACGGAACTTTAACTCTGATGATGTTGAGTTGGGGTGTGTTTTCAGATTTGTTCCAGTAGCTGACTTTTCGCTGTTCGCCCTAGTTCCCTGGCAAAAACAACGGGAGCCTTGTTTAACTGGGCGATGTCCCAGCCGCCATGAAATTTTGTCATGTTGTACCATCATTTTTTTATTTTGGTTTAACCAATAAGAATACAATTTGGCCGGCTAAATCCCAAATTGCCAGCCCATCCTCGGTATCCAAGTAGATACCCAACAGGGTGCACCACGAGAGGGTGAGGATTGGACATTAGGTCAGAAGCCCTGGTCGGTTCTCCTCATTCCTTTAAAGGCTATGTGGAGGTGTCCTCTCAGTTATACAGCTTTGACCCTTAAGCACCCTGCTTTATCAGTCATTAATGGATAATTCAACCATCACAATAAATTCCATACAGGTCGCATTCTGGAATGCTAATGGACTAAACAATAATCTCCTAGAATTGGAACAATTTGCTGCACGTTATAGAGTTGACATCCTTTTAATCAATGAGACTCACCTCTGGCCATGTTATAACCCCAAACTAAGATGCTACACATTACTCAGGAATGATAGGCTTAACGCCAGAGGGGATGGCACAGCTATCTTCATCAAAAAAAAAACATAAGATACAATGTGGTCATTATTTTCTTGATCTGGAATTGAGATACACACTAACAATACAGGTAGACTAAAACTATATTCTGTTTACAACCCTCCAAGCAAACCACTACTAGCCGCAGATCTCTTCCAGCTCCTCGATACAAATTAAGCAACAATAATGGTAGGAAGGAGACCTAAACACTAAACATCCAGCATGGAATAGTAGAAACACCAACAACAATGGGAGGAGCCTATACAAGTTTGCTATGACAAGAAATATCACCATAACAGGCCGAACCAACACACTACGGACCGCTGGGCAAACCTGATGTGCTGGATATTGCCATCTTCAGGAACACCTCGTACCAATTTCAGTTATAGGTTGTTAATGATCTCAGCTTTGACCATAACCCAGTTCTACTAAGCCTAAGTGGGGAAACAGAAATTATCCCCAACCAGTCCTGCACAAATTTTAAAAAGGTCGATGCATCTCTCTGCAAAATCACAGGCCCTGTTCCAACCATCTCTTGCGTTGTCACGGCTGGTGGGATGATGAAGTACGCTGTGCACTTCATCATGCAACCAGCCATGACAACGCAAGCTATACTACGCCAAAGGAAATATACCAAATCATCAAGAACCTCAACAACAGAAAAGCACCAGGTCCTGACCAGATTTCAAACAAAATTATAAAGGCACTCCCTCACAAAACAATAATGCATCTAGTGGCTATCATCAACGCAATGCTAAGACTCAACTACTTCCCCACTTGCTCAAAGCAGCCAGATATAATCCTCATCTACAAGCCGGGGAAAGCACCTCAGTTCCCCCAGAATTACAGACCTATCAGCCTTTTGTCAGGCCTGGGGAAAATAGCAGAAAAAGTAATACTTAAACGCCTACAAAATGAAACGACAATCTAGACCTAATCCCAAAAGAACAATTTGGTTTTCGAAAACAGGTCACTGCACAACTCAACAGGTTCACATACTTATAGAATACATAACTACCAGATTCAATTGGAAACAACATATAGGGGCAATCTTCCTGGACGTGGTGAAAGCCTTCGATAAAGTGTGGCACAAAGGCCTCATCCACAAACTAATAACAGCAAAATACTCACTAAACCTCATCCATATCATAGACTCTTATCTGAAAGACCGAAAATTTCAAGTGAAACTGTGTGGCCTCAGATCCTCTGCAAGATGTATCATAGCAGGTGTCCCACAAGGCTTCCTTCTATCGCCACTACTCTTCAGTATTTACATATCAGACGTCCCAAACACTCCATCAACCATCATAGCTTTTTATGCAGATGACATGACAATACTAGCCAGATCACTCAGGCCACATCTAACCACAAAACGACTACAAAATGCAGCAAGAAATCTTGAAAAATGGTTTCAAAAATGGAGAATAGACGTCAATGCATATAAGAGCACAACTATACTCTTTACAAGAAAGAAAGCAAACCACCACGGCGCAGTCACAATGTTCAATACTGATATCCCATGGCAAAAAGAAGTAAAATACCTGGGAATCAAATTAGATAACCGACTCAACTTCAACTCCCACATCTCTCATGCCTGCAACAAAGCTAACTCAGCAATAGCTCAACTCTACCCTCTACTCAACCAAAGAAGCAAAGTCAGTCCAGAAAACAAACTAAGAATATACAAAGCAATCGTCAGATCCACATTAACTTATGGTTCACCAGCGTGGAGCCACACCTCCCCTAGCAACATCAAAAGATTACAAATAATCCAAAATAAATGATCTTCGATGCCCCATGGTTTGTAAGAACACTATCCTCCACCAAGACGGAAACCTGCCAGACATACCTACGTTTCTCTTCCAAATAGCAGCCAAGTACTTTGCTCAGGCATCACTCCATCCCAACCAACTCATTCGTGAATCATCAGATTGCGATGAAAATGACAGATGGAAACACAAATGCCCAAAGGCGGCTCTAATCACAGATTGAAATAATTGTACACAGCCCTAATTAGGGCAAGCCAGGCGCTCAAAAATTTCTTTCATTGAATAATTAAAACATATCGTTTACGGGATAAAAATCCAAGGGATTGATGTCCGTCTTGCCATAGAAGTTAGCAGTTTAACAGCATAACCCTGTGCATGGATGACATGCAAAATTGTGAAACATTCCATATTTTATTGCCTGCACATGGAACTGTTGTGTTATAGGTTTTGTGACCTTTTATGTATGGATCATTATAAAAAAAAATTAAGAAAACAAAATCGAGGAATATTCTGTATCTTGCAGAATTATGCTCTACCTAGTGGCAAATAGTTCTTTGATAACCAAAAATGTCATAGCTATGTTGATTGTAAAATTGCCCATCAATTAGTGAATTGAATAATAGCTATTACTTGTGAAGATGTAGAGAAGCACTAGCTAGTCTTAATCTTAATTTCATATAACGAATGTTATTCATAATAAGAAATTATTAAGATTATTTATTTTTAGAGTGATATTTGTCCTATTTTTAGTTACAAATATTTGCTATGGTAATAGAATTTCCATTAAATATATGCTGATTAAATATATGTATGATACATATGATAAAATCAAGGACTGTGTGAGGCATTTTACTATCCAAATTTTGTTTGTCATTTTGTGTACTATTTTTAGTATCAGTTTTCCTTCAAATTATTTTGTAATAAAGTTATAAGTTTCTGTTATTATTTTGGTAAGTTTTTTGCAGTTTTGATACTGCTGCAAGAATGATACATCTAGTTGAATTTTTTCAAATTTTCTGATGTAGGAATTTTTTGCATATTAAGTCAGAAAGATCATATTTAGTATGCTTTTACATAATCTGAAAGCAAAACAGAAAAATAAAAAATATTGTTTTTAAACTGATTTTCTTTTATTTTTTAAAAGGTTGAAAAGGGAGTCAACTGTTTCTTGTATCCATATGCAGTCATTCAGTTGTTGGTCACTGCTTTTGGAGTTTTTTTTTTTTACTTTTATCCTATATTGGATATTTATTTATTTAATCTAGTTAAATTACTTAAAGTTAAATGTCATAGAAAATTTATATATAATATGACATATAAAAAGTTAAGCCAAACTTTTTATATGTCATATTATAGGATTGACTGTAAAGGCCTGTGTAAATTCCAGCTGTTGTGATGCATGTCCTCTGCTTTGTGTATTTGTTTATCTCTGTATCATCAAATTTCTTGAATGTGTGAGGAAGTGCCTTCAACATGTGGCCTTTGAATTACTCTTCATCTCCTAAATGAATGACACACATCCATTCACTGAAATTTTCATCTGCAGTGAGAGTGTATACCTTCTGTTGTATGCAATAAATTATATTCTTGTTAGCACTGATAGTATTTTCATGCCAAAAGAATAGAGAAGAATCCAAAGCAGTGGGGCTAAATTCTCAGTTCAGTTCATTTGATTGTTGGAATTAAATTTCAATATTAAAAAGAATGTTTAACATCAGTTTTAAAAAGGATGCATGTATAACCATATTTTAACTTACTTTGTACACATGATAGTTATGAAGAACTTCTCTACTTTTTGTAGTTATACATTATAGAGGAAATTATATTATTATTTTTTTCATCCATATTATACCCAAGTAAACAACCTCAAATGAAAGATGAATTAACCCATGCTCAAGCTCTCATAAAATCAAATGCAAAATAGTATCATTAGACATAAAGAAATGAACTAAATTCTATATTATAATCTTATTCTGGGCAGTACTTAACATTTATCACACTTTGTTACTTTTTAAGTGAGATGTTAGGCAAAATCAAAAACTCATTACACAAGAAAAACCTGTTAAATAAAAACATAAAAGTAAAGAATTATTATCACCACCATCATTAGATGGTGGTGATAATTCTCTATAGATAATAATCCCCTACAGACAAAAGTCTCATTGCAGAAATCATCATCCTTTATCGTAAACACGTTTACATTTTCTGCACTTATCACATGCTCAGGCAGTACATTCCATGCAACTACTCTCCATGGGGTGCAGAGGGGGGGGGGGGACTCTCTCTCTCACTTCTTTGTTGAATCTCCTTTATTCCAGATTTTTTTTTTTTTTTTTTGAGAGATCAATCTCAAAGTAAGCAAGTCCATTATATGTGAAATAATACAAGAACTTAAAACTTTCCACTTTTTAGGTGAATTTTACAGCAATGCATAAACACCTTTAGTTTTATTTTCTCTCTCTCTCTCTCCACCTGACCTTATACATATAATAACTCTAATCTAGTTGGATGGATTTTAATAGTATTTGTTAAATTATGTTAATATTAACATTTTTAGGAGCAAAAATTAGGAACAATTCTTTGAAACAATACAAAATAGCATTCTATTGGCTTGATGAAATAGTAGAAGGAAATTTGATATTTAGGATCTTTTAAAACATGAATGAAAATAATAAAGTAAGTCTGCAGACACATAAGCCAAAAACAGCTTCTAGGTTCAATGAAGAATGAATAACATCACTATAAAAGTTTTTATTGTGAAATACACTTTTTTTTTTTTATGATTCTCACATATCATTTGTTATATTTGTTGCATTTTGTTGTTTCAAGGAGGGGAGCAACAGAAGATATAAAAGCATGAGAGAGGGTGAGTAAGGAGATAGTATTAAATGTTAATCTCTTGATTATGGATGTGTTTGATGAGAGCATGATGAAACATGATTTCATCTTACTCTCATCATGCAGTTTGGATATGTATGGATATTCATCCATACATGTCCAAACTAGTGTTATTTGGGTGTGTGAGTTGGGGGGGGGGTGCAAATTAACTTACGTGCTGGCACTTGAGATGAGCAGCTGTAACAGTTGCAATTCATGTATATTAATATCGGAAGCATTAGCAATAAAGGGGAGGAGTTTACATTCGTCATTTCAACTTAGTCAAAAACTATTAGCATTAGTATAAGACTTTATTGCAGGAGAAGGCTGTAATTACAGGGGATAAAATATAAAGGGTATTGTATTTTCAGAGAGGTTAGAGAAAATAGGATGGGCAGAGGGATATTGCTGATAGTATCACAAGAATTATAGTCTATGTTAATAAACAATAGATGACTTACCTAAGCATGAAAAATTAACATTTCTATTTAAAATTTTAATAATAATAGTAATATACTATTTTTAATTATAATAAAATTATTAAAATTTATGCCTCATGTATCAAGGAAGTCCTTAGTATGAACTAAGGATTTCCTTGATATATGAGAATCTTTGTAAATAACAAAGCACAAGGAAATAAAAAAATTGCTGTGCTAATTGAAACATAAGTCTGAATAGACTGGCATTGCATACCTTATTGTACTAAAGTCCTAACATGTGATTATATATATATTAATTGGTGACAAGCAGCAGTTTAGGGCACTATCTCCCACAATGGGAATAAGTGTAACTCATATCTATTCAGGTTAGAGGAATGTAGCAATACTTTGCAGCTCTCCTTACATAATCATTCCATAAGAAGCAGTTTATTAAAACAGCCAATTATATTTAACAGATTTATTATTATTATTACACGACACCTCCAGGGAGTCTGAGGACTCATTGAGGGAGGACACCTACTCTACATCTCTGTCTCCACTACTCAATCCACCAACTTCACCAATGCTATCTGCTGCCTGCCACCACCACTGGTATTTCCACAGACAATCACAGACATCCATTCCCACAGCTGGATTTGAACCTGCAGCCTTTTGGTTGGAGAGTGGGTATGCTTACTGCTCAGCCAACAGCTGATTTCCCAAATAATCCCTGTCTGTTGTAAAATTGAAACTTTTGTTTCCCCCAAAGCTATTTACTTACAGGTCACATAAAAAAAATGATTATTTCTGTATCCACTTGAGTCTTTTCTGAATTTCTCTCCAGCAATAGAAGTCTGCATAAAATGCAGACTTCTGTTGATGGGGTGAAAAAAACACATAATTGGTATTGTTTAGAAAGTATGGCATAGTAATGATGAAATTACATGATTTATTTAAATAAATCATATAACTTGTTCTGAGTGAAAGGCTGGCTAGAAACGTTAACCAAATCTGGTGTGAGACAGAGGCCAGCAGAACAAAATATGCAGTTGAATGTTGCTGTAGACCAGAGGATGGAAAAGATGATGAGATGGTATGCATCGGCAAATAGGCTGAATGAGTGGAGGGCAGGTAATTATTATGGGGGATTTCAATTATTGGAACATAGATTTGAAGGAGGAGAGGACAGGAGGAAGGAAATGGAATTTATGCAGTTACTAAGGAATAATTACCTGAGACAACATGTGATGAAATATACTAGGGATTTGAGAGTACTTGATCTAGTAGTTGCATCTGAGAATAAAACAAGCCTAGTTAAAGTATTTAGACCTTTGTAGACATGATATCAGTGGTAAAATAAACCCACCATTAAAAGGAAATAATTAAGCTATTCCCTAGAGTAGAGGAATGAAGTAGGCGAAGCTATTATAGCCATATCTAACTTTTAGAGGCCAAGAGGGGAGTTTAATTTCACCGGTAGCCAATCAGAGATAGCTGACACATGACTATAATAATAAACGGCATCCAGTGAAGAGGGATAGATGATTTGTGGAGGAAAAGAAATATTTTGTCAGTGAATTTCATGTTAGGAAGGAGACTGGGAGTTGATTAAAGTGCCATCGGACCTGATGGGATGTAACTTTTCATTATGTTGTGTCACTGAATAAAAGGGAATTCAAAGCAGTGATGCCAAGTTATTAAACGTCCATAGTTTAGTCCATTTTCGGTAATGCCTTCCGGTTCTAAGGCCCTGAGTTTGAATCCAGTCTGGAACGTGAAGAAACTTTGAGAGCTTTTCAAATGAAGATGAGAGCCAATTTCATACAAAGGCAGCAGGATTTTTTCTTCCAGGAACTCAGGATTTTTCCATTCTGCATTTAGGCAAATCAGCCAGGAAAACATGTAATTTTCATACAAAGTATACTTAAGGCTAAATGTCTTATAATAGAATGCTGGTTACAAAATCCATGGATACCTGGAATGTCATGGGCACTTATGGGCCTGGTAGAACCACTGACAATGTCCAACTATTCACCATTGTGTTTTAGGGGTAATGTTCAGGAATTTGTTAAGGGTGATAAGATGATTGCATCGATAAGGAGGTAACCACGTACAGAGGACTTATATATCATTCTGTATTATATTTAATAGAGAAGGCGATTGATGATATAAATTCCTCTGAAGAGATGAATTTCTACAGTGAACAGCAAAGATTTGTTAATAAAGGGTAATCAGAGTGTAGAATAACGACAGTTGCACTGGACATATACAGACAGCTCCTCAACTTAGGTAAATTGGGGGGGGGGGGGAGGCTTAGAATGGGTGAAGATAGGAAAGAGAACAAGACGTCATCCCTGGAAGCTACATATAAGGAGAGTGTGAACAAGGGGGGGCGGGATGAGGAGTAGGTTTTTTTTTCTGCATGGAGAGTGGGGAGTGATTGATTACAATACACTACTCGAGAGTGTGGTGAGCACGGAGACAGTAATGAGTCTTTTGACTCCATGGAGGTTTTAATAATAATAAAATTCGAATTACATATATGAAATACAATTGATCTAGAGAGGAAATTGAAAATTATAAAGATAAAAATTATCTATTACTTTCTTGATAATTTTCCAACATGTTTAGAAGTTTTCTAAGTTGATTTTTGCATTAAAAGCTTCTTTACAATAAACGTTTTTTCCCTCTTGTTGTGTGTGCGCACGTGTAAGTTCTTCCGTAACCTTAGGCTTTTTGTAGGATGAAACTTTCTGGATAACGCTAGTCAAGACGTATTTTAACGGCACTAAGAACTGGAGGGAGCCTCCATAGCTCAGTCAGTATAGACGAAGGGCTTTGGTCGGAAAGACCAGGGTTCGATTCCCGTCCATGATGTGAGGAACCTTTATCTATTATATTTCGACTAAAGGTGAGTTAACCGGTCTCATACGGTGGTGGAGATTTTTCATCCCCCAAAACAGGCAAACTGGGCCGTGAACACGGCTACAGTCATAAAAAACTTATGGCAAGGAAGACAACGGGAAACCACCTTGCTTAATGATAATCTCCCTAGTATGGTAGGATATTGCTACCCCCACTAACCATAAGGCTGAAGGGAAATGGAATAGAATGAAGGTGGAGAAAGCAGTTAGAGGATAATGCTTTCAGCTTCTTAACAGAGCTTTATGAAGAGAAGAAACAAGCCATTGCTTGGTCTTGGTGTAGTTGCGGTCAGTTGGTGGATTGAGTGGTGGAGACAAAGTTGTAGAGCAGGTGCCCTCCCTCGATGAGTCTGGACTCCCTGGAGGTGTCAAATAATAATATTTGTGAAGAGGCTTAAGTGCTGTGAGGACATCATGTTGGAGGCTTAATGGATTTTTTAACACTCAAAAAGAATTAAAATAGACTTTAATACTTCCTATATTTCTCCTAGTCACTAGGACATCTACGGGGATTACAAAAAAATTTAATGTAACATATGCACAAATAACAAACAATACTAAGCCCAACCACGTGGGTGACACTAAAGTCCTATCTAGGTAGAGCGCCCTCTAAGGGCAGTCGTAGGTGGCCTGGAATGTAAGGTGGGAACTCTGGTGATGAGTGTTTCCCAAATCTTCGGAAGCTTAATGCACCCATATTTATTGAGATTTGGTTGGTTTTTGAGAGCTGCTGCTGCTTCTAAGAAAAGTCTCTCTTTCTTGAATTTGCTGTGGTGGAGCATGGTGGTTTTCTTCCATGATACTCTATGGGTGGTGTCCAAAACATGGTCAGCCAAGCCTGAATGGCCATAGTTGTGTTTGAAGATGTAAGACTTGTGTTCCTCTAGACGGATGGATGCTGATCTGCCTGTCTGTCCAAAGTACGCCAGCTTACAAGAACAGGGTACTTTGTAAACTCCAGGCAGAGAGAGAGGAGGGAGCTGATCTTTCGTAGAACGGATAAGGGTAGCCAGTTTGCGGTGGGGCTTATATGCTGTGTGTAGATTGTATTGTTTTAGTATCTTGGCTATTTTTTCAGATGTGCCACGGATATAGGGTATGGTGATGGCATTTTTAAATTCTTGTTGACGAGAAGGAAGGGGAATGGGGGAGGAGTTGATTATTTTTTTGATACTGTGATGGCTGTAGCCATTGGAAAGGAATGTGCTGTGTATGTGGTTAAGCTCATTAGTGAGGGCGGTTCCACTGGAACAAAGATTGTGGGTTCTCTTGGTAAGAGTTTTAATAATGCCATATTGTTGAGAGGGGTGGTGGTGGGAGAGTTTGTGAATGTATCTGCCTGTGTGTGTGGGTTTTCTGTATACGGTGAAGGTAAGTGTATCATTAGGCAGGCGTGTGACCAAGGTGTCTAGGAAGGGCAAACAATTGTTCTTTTCCTTTTCCATAGTGAACTGGATTCTTGGATGTAGACTATTGAGATGACTGAGGAAGGAGTCTAATGTGTCTGGGCCATGAGGCCAAATAGAGAACACATCATCTACATATCTTAGCCAGATAGAAGGTTTGAGTGGGGCTGAGTCTATGGCTCGTTTTTCGAAATCTTCCATATAGAAATTGGCAAGGGGGAGTGAGAGGGGGGAACCCATGGCAGTTCCCTCTGCTTGTAGATTTTGTTGTTCCACGAGAAATATCCAGAGTTAATGGCAAAGGAAAAGAGATCTAAGATGTCAGAGGGAAAAATCTTTTCTAAGAGAGATAAGGTGTCAATTAAGGGAATATTGGTAAACAAAGATGAGATATCAAAGCTTACCAATATGTCTGTCTTCTTCAAGGTTAAATTTTCTGTGAGGGCTTTAAAGTGGGTCGAGTTTTTTATATAGGAAGGGGACCTTCCGGTGAGGGGGATCAGAGAGTTGGCCAGCTGTTTAGATAGTCTATAGCAAGGTGCATTGGTAGCATCTACTATAGGCCTGAGTGGGGAATTGGGTTTGTGGATTTTTGGTAAACCGTATATTCGGGGGGGACGGGAACGGAAAGGTTTAAGTTTTTTCGTGACATCTGGGGGCCAGGAAGATACTTTTTTGAGTAAAATTTTAAGTTTCTTAACTTGTGTTTTTGTGGGGTCGTGTTCTAGCGGGATGTAGGTAGCGCGATCGCGGAGGATCGCGCTATCTACCGCAACAAGCCCCACCGCAAACTGGCTACCCTTATCCGTTCTACGAAAGATCAGCTCCCTCCTCTCTCTCTGCCTGGAGTTTACAAAGTACCCTGTTCTTGTAAGCTGGCATACTTTGGACAGACAGGCAGATCAGCATCCATCCATCTAGAGGAACACAAGTCTTACATCTTCAAACACAACTATGGCCATTCAGGCTTGGCTGACCATGTTTTGGACACCACCCATAGAGTATCATGGAAGAAAACCACCATGCTCCACCACAGCAAATTCAAGAAAGAGAGACTTTTCTTAGAAGCAGCAGCAGCTCTCAAAAACCAACCAAATCTCAATAAATATGGGTGCATTAAGCTTCCGAAGATTTGGGAAACACTCATCACCAGAGTTCCCACCTTACATTCCAGGCCACCTACGACTGCCCTTAGAGGGCGCTCTACCTAGATAAGACTTTAGTGTCACCCACGTGGTTGGGCTTAGTATTGTTTGTTATTTGTGCATATGTTACATTAAATTTTTTTGTAATCCCCGTAGATGTCCTAGTGACTAGGACGAAATACAGGAAGTATTAAAGTCTATTTTAATTCTTTTTGAGTGTTGTTAAAAAATCCATTAAAAATAATAATATTACTTTGCATTTAAGTTACATACTGAAATCCAATCTATGTACATTGCTTCCTGCAAAGTAAACTAACAGAAATAACCTTTAAAATATGCTACTGCAGTACCGCAAAACCTAGTATTGTAACCTTTAAGCGATAAGGTGGGATGAATGTTTACACGACAACTGGGCGATAGCCAGAAACACGCCTAGTGGGCATACGATTTGGCGAATTTTTTTTGTTGTAAATATTGGTAAAATATATATAAATATGGTTAAGACTTGTGAGGTGTGAGTTAGAAGTTATGAACTTATGAGTTATTTCCACATAATTGAAAAATAAATAAAAATAATCCAGATCTAACCGACCTAAGCTTACCTACGTGAATTTGCTTCTAATTTTCGATAAATTAAAAAAAAATTTTTTTTTCGAAGAATTGGTGATTCGAAAAACTTACTTTCGAAAAATTATATCATATATCGAAATTTGTAGGATCATTTAAGAAAGAGATGGTTAAAAAGAAAATTATTTTAAAATGAAAAGGTATAATTGCACAATATTAAAATAGAGAAAAAATAGTTTTTAAATTACTTTATTAATATCATTTTGTAATTAACAAACATATTTACATATGTTACATATATACATTCAAACAAAGTATATGAAGTTCAAAACAAAATTTTTATTTTAAATTTATTAATTCATATAGTTATACGCATTGTCGGTGCCAGGTTATTTTGGGCCCTAGGCAAAGTTTACAAGTGTGCCCCTTATTTCATAAACTAAAATGTTTTTAATTGACATTAAACAAAATAAAATTGTCTTTCAGGGTAAATTAATAGGGCTTTTTTTTTCTTTTTTAATTAATTTGAAAATTCTCTGTTATAATGCGTTTAAAAAAAAATATAAAATACCGAAATTTAATATTTTAAAATGTTAACGTTTTAAAATATTTATTTTAACTGAATTTTAAAATAGCGGTAAGTTCAAATCATTTAGGTAAGGAACAAAAAAGAACCAAGAGTTAAATAGTAAAATAGTGTGATAAGGAAAAAGAATCGATACCTAAATCATATATCACTTTAATTTTAATATTTTAGTAGAGTATGAGTAAAGCAAAGCTTGAAGTTTTGTGCCCTAGGCGGTTGCCTAGTTTGCCGAAAAGGTAGCGACAGCCCTGGTTATATGCAATACCATATAAATATTCTATTATATTTTTCCTATCGTAATTTATAACTTTTTTTCAAAATTCTTTGGTCAGCTTCATCGTAACGTCTACGTTTGTGCTGATGTTGAAAACCTGCTACTGCTTTTTCATAATCAGCATATGTTTTTTTTTTAATTTTTTGTAATCCATTTATAAAAATCCATAAATTTGGATGACTTGTGTTGCTGCCAAAGCTCAATTTCAATTTTCGATGAAAGGCTTCCGCAAAATTATTTGTCCTATCGCTTCCATTTATTGTTCTTTGGTACACAGACCAAACGTTTGAGGGAAAAATCGGTGGAGCACTGGTTCTGTTATTCCTTAGACGACCTATGTATGTGTTCATAAACCATTCTAAAATTGGTTCAAATTCATTGGATAAATGATTCTCAAGTTCAGAAATAGTGTAAATGATATCTTGTTCTGGAACGAAAGCAAGTGAAGTGATCATTTTTTAATTTAAAGCGAATTGCACATCAGAATATATCTGGTTAAAAGTTTGCATGAAGCTGAATGTTTACGAAGATTTTGTACGAGATGAAAAAAGCAACCATTTATGTTAGCTTGCGGAAACATTATACGTAAAGCTTGATGAATGGCAATTTCATAATCAACATTTATATTTTCAGGATCTAGTAATGGCCACATTTCATGTATCATATAAAATAATTTTGTGTATGTTTCAAGAGTCTCATTAGGTAGTAAACAATACAAAACAGGGAAAGCAGGACCTCCATCCTTTCTAGCCAAAATAAAAATATGAACAAAAAGAGGGGGAGAAAGTAAAAATTGCCATTCAATCACAAATAATTCATTCATGCTTTGGCTCCGCATTGCATGACTCACGACCAAAAATTAATATTCTCATTATAATATAAACGAAAATATTTATTAACCAGCTGACTCATTTTTTGTATGGGAAAGTTCAATATAATTTCTATACAATTTTGTAATTCTACACAATAAAAACAAACTTAATTATAAGCGAGATTTTTCAAATTTTATGTTTATACCATTCTTTGAACTCGTTTCTCAAAAAAATATTTAAATTTACCAGGTAGTAGATCGATAGAATAGCATTTCATATTTTGTCGCCCACTTGACGTGCTCCTGATGAACATGGTTGTGGAGGGGGGGCTGGGGGTAATCCGACTTAAATAAATTTCGCGTCATGTAACGTTTGCGGTAGTACTAAACTCAAGTCCGGGACTGTGTAGTAATTTTTCAGAAATTTTCGAAGACAGAATGCCAAATTAATAGTGAAACGGAAACGCATAGTAGATATTCATTCCTACTGTTTATTGTCATAAATTGGTAGCTTGATTATCGGCTGATGAATATCAGTGTGTCTTGGAGGCAGGGCCGACTCTACCGACGGTGTAACACGTGCATTTGCACTGGGCGAAAGTTTTCGGGAGCAGCAAAATCGGCCTAAACTATACGAAAAATAAATCAAAAAGTCGTGTATTCCTTTTCTGTTGAAATCAGACTTCAGGAAATCGTTAGTTAAATTTTTATATAATAAAACTTCATTGTACTATATATATATATATATATATATATATATATATATATATATATATATATATATATATATATATATATATATATATATTTAAATACCTTAATAATTTAAAATAATATAGTATTATGTTGCGTTTAATATCACACTGTCAGTGTTAATATCAGATGACGTGACAATAACAGAACATCTATCTTGCATTTATTTCCGATTCCATTGTCGGCCGTGAGTTGACCTTGACCTGAGGGTCCTGTCAGGTGTCTTCTCCCTCCAGGAGATTGACTACCATGTGTCTCCACCATGTCCTGTTCTGTGCATCTCTGCTGCATTCCTCATATGAGAGAGAGAACCAGTCTTCTATATTTTTCATCCACTCCAGTCTTTGTCTTTCTCTTTCCCTCAACAGTTCCTTCGAGACGTGTCCTTTGTAGGCAGTTATGTCTCAGAATATGTCCAAAGTATCTGACTTTTCTCTTTTTAGTTTCATCAGGCTCCTGTTTACTCCTGCCATCTCTAGTACCTCTTCATTTGTCTTTCCATGATATTCTAATAATTCTTCACAGCATCCACATTTCAAAGGCCTACAGTTTTTTCACACTCAGATTGGAGAGTGTCCATGTTCTCTACTCCATATAATAATGTAGACCATATGTAGCATTTGGATATTCTTAGTTTGTTTTCAGATTTAATTCTCTAGATGTTAGAAAAATTTTCATCCTGTTGAAAGTTGACCTTGCGATTTCAATCCTTTTTCTAATTTCATCATCTGTCCTGCCATTTTCTCTGATCAAGTGTCCGAGGTATATGTATTTTTGCACCTGTCCTAATTAATTTCCTTTTATATTGATGCATATTTTTGGTATTTTCTTTTCTCTTGAAATTATCATGATTTTTGTCTTTTTAAAGTTGAAACTGAGGCCATATACTGTTCGCTATACTTGAGGGTTTCATCTATAAGAGTTTTGAGGTCATATTTGTTTTCAGCTAGAAGAACCGTGTCATCTGCATATCTTAGATTATTAATATTTCTGCCCCCCTACAGTGATTCCTTTGAGGTTACTAATTTTATTAAATATTTCTTCTGTGTACAGGTTAAAGAGAATCGGAGAAAAGACACAGCCTTGTCTCACACCTTTCTGAACTGGGAATTCTTCCGAGGTCTCTATTTATTCTCAAAGATGCAGTCTGTTCCCAGTAAAGATTAGTTAATAGCCTAATGTATTTTCCACCCATGCTTATTTTTGAAAGGATTTCAATTAATTGTTCATGTTGGACATTGTCGAATGCCTTTTTGTAATCTATAAAGCAGAGGTACACATCTTTTTGTTTTTCTAGATATCTTTCTATGATGGTTCTGACGTTGAAAATACCTTCTCTTGTACCTACATTTTCCTTGAAGCCACTTTGTGTATCATTTATTTCTGTTTATTTTTCTTTTATTTCTTTCAAGAATAACGTATAGGAGGACTATTGATACTTGGCTGATTATCCTGAACTCTTAACATCTTGTAGCTTTTGTTTTTTTGGGAATTGGAACGAAAATTTAGTGATTAATATCTTTGGGTAGAAATTCAGTCTCGTATATTTTATTGCATAATTTTGTTAGAAATTTTAGTCCTCCTTCATCGAGAGCCCTCAACCATTCTGCCAAGATGTTATCTATTCCTACAGCTTTTCATTTTCAACTTAATAGAGTAAAATGGATGTCCTTCTAAATCAGTCTGTTCAGGAATATCATTTCTTTGTTGTTCATATAATTTCCTTGTGTATTCAATCCATCTTTCCATCATTTCTTTTTTATCCATTAGAATATGGTCTCTAATGACACTTGCATGGTTTGCTGTATTTGTCCTGCTTGTCATTTCTCTGATCTTTTCATGCATTTCTCTGCTTCTGTGTTTTCTATCAAGGTTTTCTATATACATCTATATTTAATCCATTCCTCGTTTGCTTTCCTGCATTCTTTTTTTATTTTTTTATTCATGCTTTTATATTCAGGTTTGTTCCTTAACTTTTTTTGTTTGTTCCATCAACGTCAGTATTTTTTCATTCATCCAAGGTTTATTCCTTTTCCTTTTCAATTGTGGGAGTATATTTTTGGCTGCTTCATTGATGCTATTCTTGAATGTTTGCCAGTTCATGTTAATTTCATCAATTGGCGTTCTATTTTCTGTGTGAATTGTGGTCTCAGACTTGTTAAGGGATTTTGTGAATTCTCTTATAACACAGTCTTTAACTTCTTGATTGTTAAGTGAGTCTGAATTATAAGTTTCTGTTATGAATGGTTGGCTTGGTAACTTAAGTTTTATTTTGATTTTTGCAATCACTAGGTTGTGGTCCGATCCTATGTCTGCTCCAGGATATGTTTTTTGTTTGTGTTATTGCATTTCGGAATCTTTTCTCATTTAATATAAATCTCATTTAACTAATGAGACCAAACGATCATAACGAGATAATTGGTTAAGAGTAAACCAATTAAAGAAATAGAATCAAAATACATAAATACAGTTGTAGAGTGATACAGTTATTAGGATTTAGTCTTTAAAATAATTTTAACATTCCAATACGTCTGATAAAAGGGGAAAAAACTATCGGGCGCATAATATCGCAAACGAACATCGAAAAAGAATGCGATATTCAGAAACAAAGCGGGACTTTGCATAAATATCTAAAAGCTGATGTAGTACAAGAGAAAATAAGCGAGACGACCGAAATGAAAAATTCTGAGCTCATGGCAAGTACTTCTAATCGTGATCCCAGTAATGTCGATATTAGTAGCAATTGATTTTAATTGCCCTTGCAGATGCACATTTTCAGAACAAAATTCCACCGTTAATTGTCTCTCTTTCTATAAAAAAATACAGTTTATGATTATTTTTCATTAGCTTATGCTACTATCTAGAATTTATGATTAGACATGTTGAAGCCTAGATTAACATCCTGGCTTTTAAGAGGTCATTAAAAAGAGTTTTTTTTTTTTAGGGGAAAGAGGCTGAAAAAATGCTGTTGCATGGGGCGACAAAATTCCTAGGGTCGGCCCTGCTTGGAGGGATGCTATAAGTGGTATAGATATGGGCTCACTTATTTATATTTGGCATAGTTCAAGTTCAGAATATATTCAGTTGTCTGCATTGACAAAAAATTTGTGAAGAGGACAGCAGTGAAATGTGATGCGATGCCACTTCAGCAGAATATAAGTAGGCTGGTTCAGTGTACAGATGGTTGATGTTGCCAATAGTAAACTTTTGCTTTGATTAGAGGAAACGGGATTAGTTTATTTACCATATTGGTGGAGATGCGCTTCAGGACATAGTAGAAGCGAGGAATTTATAGGTAATAGTGAATAAAGAACCGCAGTTTCAGGAGACCGTTGCAACAGTTGTTAAATCATCCAGAGATTGCTGCTATATTGAGAAGAACTCTGACAAATCTGGTTAAGACTGTGTTTTTGCCTACGACACTGATCAGGCTGCACCGTTCCTAAATTTATATCTATTGGTTTCCTAAATATTTAGGAAATAAGGAAATGCTAAAGAAGATTTTCAGGCGAGTAACTAATGTTGTACCAAATGCTTGAGTCTAAGGATGGATTGCGGAAGTGCATGCAGAGAGGCAGGAAGAGGGGGAGGAAATATGATTGGCATATAAGTTTGTGAAAGAAACAGATGTCAGTGAGCTACTGTGCAGAGTAGAGTGATGGAATATTGTAATATCATAACATGTTAAGACGTTACCATAAAGTTATTTAAGCGTAAAATTAAGAGGATTACCAAGAACTTTACTTTGAATTTTCTTTGGATCACAGTTGTGGTAGTATATGGCTCACATTCTGGTTGGGTTTCTAATAGATGCTATGGTTTTTTCCTTTTGAAAAAAAAATCTTTAATGTTTTTATTTTATTTTATTTATTTTTTTAATAACATTACATTTACTTTATTGTATGACATGAATTGAATAATTTGTAGAATTCATGCCGCTGCGACCTGAGCTGATGGGAGCATTTTCGTGAACCAGTTAAAAAAAAATGTTTTCGACCACCTTGCGCAAGAACGAAAGGATAATAATGATACTACCGAGAAAAAGATAAAAACATATGCAATATAGTTAGGGTCCATACCCCAAGCCCGGTAATATATATCGGTTCTCTCTCTCTCTCTCTCTTCGTCGGAGCTATTTGCAACGTTATCTAGACTTTGGTGGGAGGCTTACAAAAAATAATTTTAATCATCCGTAGTTCTTTATAAAAATGGTAAGGATTCTTCGACACACTGAGCAATGAATACAAAAATGGAGGAGCGTTAGATTTACAGAAATTCCATACTGATGTTGAGGACTGACAATGCCTAATGGAATCAGCTCCAAGTTCACAAATTTCATAGCCTTTGTGAATATGAAAGAAAGAAAGAAACACCATTATAGTTATTTTTGGTATAAACAAGATTATTTGTCAGCTGATACTTTATTCACAAAAATAATTTAATACATATATAATTCCTGTCAAAAATATTCCAAATGTTTCACGAAATATGATGTATAGAAGCAAGATTGATATTCTCGAACTGTGTCACAGAATTTGTAAAGCGGTAAGGATAAGTTGTATTCATGGAAACTTTAGAGCGTCCTCTGTAATTATCAGTAAGGCAGCGACACCTGAAAAGATTGCGAAATTCTTTTCGGAACTTGCCTGTAAAATAAAACATACTTTAATGTTTTCAAAATATATATACATTTTAAAGATATCTAGAAAGTAATAATTTAACATATACTTAGTTGTATAACATTTTAGTCAACATATATTTAGTTGTATAACATTTTAGTCAATATATACTTATTCAACATATACATATAACTTATTATTCAACATATACTTAAAAAGAAAAACTATTACGGATATTCATATCAGATATGTCATCAAATTCCTGATTTGTATCCTCAGGAGGTGTAAATTATATTATGATACTACTACTACATGAAAACGTTACGCCATTACTATCTTCCGATCAACAATTTTCCTACAAAATAATGTTACGTGTCAAGACGCCAGCATTATCAGATCTTGGAGAAAAGTGTGTTCTTTCCTGCCAACCTGGCAAAGAACATGTTTTGCTAATCTTTTCTCTGCCATTCTGTTTAAGTGACCATACCATCTGAGATTAGCTCTGCTAACATACTCCTGAATACTAACAATGGCAAGTTCTTTCCTAATATCCTCATTTTTAATACAAAACTACCATTGCTGCCATCTGTTCACTCACTAATCATCCTCAGATCTGCTCTTCAGTCTTGGATCAAGTATTTTATTTCTGGTCCAGCTTTCAGATCCATAAGTTAAAATTGTGGATCTGTAGATGATTTAATGGTTTGAGTCTCCGTAGCCCAGTCGATATGGACGAAGCTGCTTGGTCGGAAAGACCTTGGTTTGATTCCCGTCTATGACGTGAAAACCTTTATCTGGTATCTTTCCATTAAAGGTAAGTTAGCCAGTCTCATATGGAGGTAGGAGCTTTTTTTTCACCAGGAAACTCGGATTTTTCGTCCTTCAGAACAGACAGTCCTGTCCCGTGAATATTCACAGTCGTAAAATATAATATATAATATATATACCTAAATTCTCCCCAAAAGGGATGGGGAGAAAACCCCACACAAATAAATAAATTAAGTATTTTGACGAATTTCTTTTTTATTCCATATAAATTTATTCAGCTTTTTTATTTATTTTATTTTATAAATTTATTCAGCTAACTTCCTACATACCAGCTTTAATTTTGTTGTCTATTTCCATATTTAATTTGCTATCTCCACTAAAAATTGTGCCTAAATAGCTGAAATGTTTTACTTGTTCTGTAGGTCGGTTCACTATTGAGAATACAGTTGACAATTTCAATGTTTCTGCCTATTTTCATTGTCTTTATATTTTTATTGTTGATTTTCATACCAAATTTATTATTATATATGAAGACTTGTAATGGAGATAATGTGCATCTTTGTCACACACCTAATTTTACATAACTATCTTCCTATACCTCCTACTGCTGATTTACGAGGGTGGTCTGAAAAGTTCTCGGTCTAACAATGAAAAAACGAATTTATAATTTCAAAATTATTATTTGTCAACATAATCTCCCTTTATTCCAGCGCCATTATCCCTTCCCCGTAGTGGTTATCACTAAGATCTGCAAAATACTTCTCTACAGCTCAGTCACCTCTTGATTCGAAGAAAAACGTTGACCAGCGAGGAAGAGGTTTAGTTTTGGGAAGAGATAGAAGTCAGAAGGAGCCAAATCTGGGGAATAAGGTGGATGTTCCAACAATTCATAGCGTAGATCTCCATTGATTTTCCCATTGCCAAAACACCTTAATGGGGACAGGTGCATTGTCCTGATGAAAGATGATTTTTTCCCTTCTGCAAACCAGGTTTCTCTCACGAATTATTTCGTCTAGTATGGTTAAAAGATCGGAATAATATTCCCCAGTTATTGTTTTACCCATTTCAAGATAATTAATAAACAAAATGCCCTTAGCATCCCAAAATACCGATGCCATGACCTGCTGCTGATGAAACCGACTTTGTCTTCTTTGGCGTTGAACAACCGGCTTCTGTCCACTGTTTTGACTGCTGTTTGTATTCTGGTGTGTAATGGTAAATTCAAGTCTCATCCATAATAATAAATCGATGACCGAAATCAGTTTTATTCTTGTTAAGCGCTCCAATCACTGTTCAGAGATTTTTATGCGAGTGTGTTTTTGATCTGCTGTAAGCAAGCGCGGCACCCATCTTGCGCAAAGCTCTTTCATTTGCAATCCTTCATGCAAAATATATCCTATACGTTCTTTTGAAATGCCTATAGTTTCAGCAATTTCAAGCACTTTGACACGCCGGTCAGCCAATACCGAAAACCTAGACATTGGTTTTCCGTAAACAAATTCTTAAACAACAACAAAAAAAAAACTTTCATAAAAATATTAAAAATATTACCAGAATAAATATACCGAAACTCTATTATAATAATATCTGTTACCATTAATTATTCTTGTGTTTCGCTAGAAACACAATTCTCTAACACATTTCTCAAGTGTGTTCCTCTTAAGATATACACACGACGATGCGATAGAAACATAACTAATGTAGAAGTAAGATAAATAAAAATAGTATTCTGGGTAACATACGTACGTGTGGGTGTGTTAAAACTTATGTCAGTGGCTATAGACTTTTCAGTGGTTGTTTGCTATCATGTCTTTGATTATTAGATTTTATATAAAGATGTTTTTAAAAAAGCCGTTTTTTTTTCGATGTTATCCTTAGGGATTAACATATACAGAAGGTCACACCTCCCTTCTACCCATAGGCAATAGGCTAGAGCTTTTTAAAGGAATAGTATTCGAAAGTTAATATCTGCATTTTATGAAATAACTGCTATACCGAACTTTTATATTAGAGTAATTAATTAGTTATTAAGTATCTCACCATTCATGAAGTTGTAGACAATAGGATTGATCGCACTGTTGGCGTAACAGAGCCAATGAGAAAGCAAAGATGCAACTGTTGTGGCATCAGTCTGGGGAAGACCACAGGTATATCTAGAAAGACAAAATAGGCTGTTACTGTTGAGCACAAATTTTTTTATTGAATGTTTTGTGTGTGTGTGTTTGTGTGCAGTTTATTATTAATTGATCACGACTTATTTTTACACATTTATTTCATATGTGAATCTCAACCACGAAATGTTGTAAACTTCTAGTACGCTAGTACCATGGGTGGGCTAAAGATTCGACAAGCTGGAAATCTTGCTCTGAAGTCCAAATACGAAATTTTTTCAAGAGTCTTCATATAAAGAGTATGGTGGACTCACCGGAGGCGATGAAATTCATATATTACCTAAAACTTAATACAAATCAAGTGGATATTAAATCCAACATTATTTCAAAGCGGAATACAGAAACTATAAAAGTTTCGTACGAAATTTGACATTTACGAGTTGCCCTAGCCTGGTGTATTCCCGTAAACTCTCTGGTCAAATTTCATACAAAAATTTTATAGTTTCTGTATTCCACTTTGAAATAATGTTGGATTTAATATCCACTTGATTTGTATAATTTTGCATCGCTGAAATGAAGCCTTTAGGTTCTTGCCAGCAAAGGTTGGTCGATTGGTAGAGCCTCTGGTACTAATGGCTCGCACAAAAAGTTAAGCAAGTTTGAGCGCGGTTAGTAGTCGGAAGGGGTTTCATTCGATGCTGTTGGCACACTCTCCCTCGATGAGTCTTTGGACTCCCTGGAGGTGCCACATAATAATAATAATAATAATATTTTAGTAAATACTTTACACAGCAACCGAGAGTTCGCTTACGAAAAATACACCTCTCCGACACTTCGAGTCCTTAGTATTGAAAGAGAGTTTTTGCTCTCTTAAGGTTTCTGCCTGGTCTCTGAAAACCAACCAGTTAGACGCAGCTGTCAGGCCAGTGAAACCTTATCAAAATGGACCAATAGGAGGCGAATATATGGACCTTGGGTAAAGTGACCATGTCTCTTATAAGGTCCGGCTAGGGTAACTCGTAAATGCCGGCGAGTGTATTCCGGTAAGCTCTCTGGTCAAATCTCGTACGAAACTTTTATAGTTTCTGTATGCGGCTTTGAAATAATGGATTTAATATCAATTTGATTTGTATAATTTTGCATCGCCGAAATGAAGCCGTTTGGCTCTTTATTTTACTAAATACCTAAAACTTATTTTCTTAAAAATAAGTTCTAGGTAGTAGATTAAAAACAGCCAAAATGTATGCAGCATAGGAAAAAACACCAAAAAATCATGAACGCTTATAAGATTAAAATTCACACGAAAGAAGCAACAATCAAAATTTAAGTTCTCAGTGCATACAGAAAAGCAAATCCTCATTGCGTTTTCATGGTTTCTATTTTAATAATGCGCTAATCTTCTTGTGTTTTGAATGAGGCTGATTATTAATTTAGCTCCTACTAGCAGCTTATTAATCACACGCTATCTAAAACGATCTTATCGTTTTGTTAGAGTGCAACGTAATTCTGAGTAACTCATTCACTTCCTTGAGTTCCGTGTACTTTTAGAAATAAAGGATTAATTGATTATTTATCTGTAAAAATCAATCAATTAACGCCTTTTCTTCTCTTATAGGGAGCAGGCGAGGCCCTTTTAATCCTGTCTACCTTTTGGAGACTGAGTGGGCAGATCAATCTCCACCGGTAGCCAATCAGAGATAACTGGCTATTACTAATTATAAGTGGCATCGGATGAAGAGACGACTGACATGTCACCATCTCGTAACCCCTAAGATAGTATATCGGTCTATGAAATAGTATGGGTTCTAGGTTCGATTTCACTGCAGATGGATATCAAATATCGATGCAAAACATGAAAGGAAAGGTATTTATATTGAATGAAAAGAAAAGTAAAGTTTGAGGAACTGGAAGCTTATAAGTGATGGAATAATAATGTCGTGATTATACTCAAGATGTAGTAATTAACTGTCATACAAATTTATGCACCATCAAACGATAAGAATCTTGAAAAAAAGATCTTTTATGAAACATTGCAGAAGAGCATAGAACGAATACCAAAACATGGCATAATTGTGCTTATGAATGTCATGAATCCTAAAGAAATAATGAAAAATGACTGAGCAGTAAGTAACGAGAATGGTAATTTACTGAGAGCGTTTTGTGAAATAAACAATCTTTTGATAGGAGGAAGCTTATTTTAGCACAAAGAAATGCATAAAATGACCTGGATGTCACCGCATAGTTAAAACAAAAGCCAAATTGATCACTTAGTAATCAAGTGTAATTTTAAATGCTTCTTTTTAGATGTTAAAAAAGGTGAAGAAGAGTTTATGTTTACTTAGTGCCAGCTAAGTCTTATTAAAGCAATTTAGGAATAAGAAAACTAGGCTCAAAACGGAAGAATATGTCAAAGTTAAAAATGAATGAAATAAAGAAATGGATGAAATTTTTGTTATGATAAATAACGAATCGATCGATTTCATGTCAGAGAATGAGAAAGCAGGAAAGAAACCCAGATGATTTGATAGAAACGAAGCAGAAATACGTTTAGATAGATAATAGGATGGAGAGAGATTTTGGATGCTAAGGAAGGATAAAAAAAAGGAAAGATTCGTTATCAAACAAAACTTGGAACATAATTGAAAGGCTAAAATTAAAATGCTATTTCTTAGAGAATTAAAAAAATTCACTCGAGAAAGTATAAAGAGAAAAACAAGTTAGTTAAAAGATCGGCAAGAGAAGATAAAAGGGAATGACTTGAATAGAATGTCAGAAGCATTCAGTGTTAGGACACACTGGAAAATTGTGTGGGATGACAAGGAAAATGTACTCTGAAAGAAGGAAATAGAAAATTCAATAAGGGATAAAAATGGTGTTGCTAGTTGATGAAGATAAGATTGTTGAAAAATGCAAAGAGAGAGAGAGAGCACACTTTGATGAAATTTTATGTGTAGAATAACAATATAAATAACATACCAAGAAGTGCAATAAATTAAGATCTCGTATAAGTGTGGATTTAAATATAGGGTGTTTCAAAAGAGTATATACAACTTTGCAGGAGAACAGAATAATTCGGAAGACCTTCAAAAGCTGAGTGAGTGAGTGAGTGTCATGATGTAGTGAAGCACATTAATTTTTGGTCATGTAATTTTATTACCTAATGACAACACTAGATGGCGTGATACATCACACCACAAGCCCTGGAAAGTCAACCAGATGGGCGTCTCGTCAAATTGGAATTCCACATGTGACTGTGTGGCGTGTTTTACGACAGCGTCTACATTTAAGGCCCTACAAATTTACACTCGTACAACATTTGAAGAAAGACAAGAAGATACGCTAAGATTTCTGTACGGAAATTATAGCATTTAAGCAGGTAGAACAAAATAGCTTTTTGGACACGATGGTTTTCCGTGATTAGTGTTCTTTTCACTTAAGTAGGCAAGTAAACACAACTGCAGAATTTGAGGAAGCGAAAATCCACACGCCATTATAGAACATGTTCGCGGCATCCCAAAGGCTAACATTTTTTGCGCCATAATCAAGAAGAAAGTGTATGGACCCTCCTTTTTTTTTTTTGTTTGTTTGTTTTGGTGTCTACCTTTACTGGTGGTGTGTATCTGGACATGCTACGTGAGGATATAATACCACAGTTAGAATGACCACGACGGACACATTTCCAGCAAGTCGGAGCACAGTCTCATTACCTGACAGACATAAGGTCGTACCTCGCCACCCGTTTTCCAGGCGGATGGATTAGTAGAGGGGCACCTGTAGTATGGTCACTGCGTTCTCCCGACCTTATACCGTTAGATTCTTTGTGGGGGGCTTTGCGAAAGATCGAGTGTTTGTAGCATACCACCACTAGCAGCCAATTTGGATGAGCTGCGTGCTAGAATAACTGCAGTCATTGCTGAAGTTAGGCCAGATATGCTCTGCCGTGTGTTGCAAGAAATTAATTACTGACGGGATGTCTGCAGAATTACTGCAGGCGGTCATATCGAACTTCTGTCTGTGTTGAAACTTCAAGTGTTACGCTACATTTGCATGGTAATAAAAATTGTTTATCTGTCGCTATTTACCTTCTATTGTCATTTTGAACACCCTGTATTATACTCTAGATCTAATCGAAAAATGAAATAATGAACGTAATAGAGAAGATGAAGATGAAAATGCATGTGGCAATGACAGTGTAACAATAGCAATGCTTAGGACAACTTTATTCAATATCACTTGCTAATAAATTGCAAGTGATCTTTAATAAAGCGCTATAGTGAAAAAATAACCAGAGAAAGATGATTCAATACGAAAATTGGAGGTGGGATTAGTGTATTGTTAATATCCGCTTTTTTTTTTCTTCTTTTTTTTTGTAAAATTTTTGATAAATAGGATTAAAAGTGAAATAGAAAATACATTAAAGCATGAGCTAATTGTATATACTGTATAACACATTTTTAATTTAAGCAATATCATTGAACAAAGTATAGAATTTAGATTCTCCTTAATTACCTAAATTTTACCCAACTACTTAAAGTTTATAAATTTTGCCAAATCATTTGATAGTACTGATACAGAGGTATCAGTACTACGTGTATAAGAATATGGGTAACAACCAGAATCTATGGAATTCCTGATAAACATGTGAGGATAATTAAAAGGATACAAGTATGAGAAGAGAAATTAAATGAATTTTTCCACATCACACTGAATATCCAAATATTCAGGTGTGATACTTTCATATCATCAAAAGATGTCGAACTTAAAATAAACATGACTAAATAAAACCTTCTTAAATTAAACAACAAAAAAATTAAAACTGAACAACTTACATAGTGGAAAAAGTTAAGAAATTTACGTACTTGGAGAGCTAATGTTAATACTAGTGGCACTGACAAGGATATAGCACAAAGATTGACGAAAGTAAATATTCCTTTTAGAAAATTTGAATATTATATGGAAATCGTATTTTGGTGTAAAACCAAAACAAGGATCTTCAATAGCAATGAGATCATTGCCATTACATGGAAAACACACAGAAATTAACAGAGTAACAGGAAGAAAACATTTAGTTTTCAGTGCTCGCATAGCATATTAAAAATATTTTTTCAATTACATAAACAATAAAAACGGTTTAAACTCGTGGATTTTAAACTAAGTATTCACTGTCTTTCATTGGCTGATAGCATCTGAATGATTCACAATAAACATATAAAGAGATCTAAACGCTTCAAACAGTCTTTATTTTACGAATTCAAAGATAGTGAACAGTTACAGTATCACATTAGGCACATCATGCGTAGTGTGTATATTGTGTAAATTTTGTAGGTGATTGTTATCCTAAAAGATGTCTTGAATTCGTGCATGTAACAAGCCCATTCGTGGATGCTCAGGCCATTAGGGTAACGTTGTTTCTCTTCTATACAGAGTTAAAGTTTTTATTTATTTTATTTATTTTATTTTATTTCATTATGGAGCTTTAGGAGTGTCCTGCGTTCGATTCCCGTCGACGACGCGAGGAGGTTAAGGATCTTCCTCAGCCATAGCCAAGTTAGTCGGTTTTGGGCGTGGACAGCAGGGTTTTTTCCGCCAGTTTATCTGTGGTTTTTCATCCCGCAAGCAGGCAAACCGGTCCCATGAACACACACGGATTACAGTCAGGAATACTGACCCAGCCATAGGTCTGATTCGTCAACTATGCCGATTCAGAGCCCGGATAAAAAAACTGAGGGGACTGAGATGGTGCCGTACCTCTCCGTAAAGGGGACTCACGGCTGTTGTATCATCATACGATAATTATTATTATTATGGATCTTTAAAGACTCCACCTCAAATATAAGAACGTTATTCAGTGGTTGTATGGGTTTGCATACAATTAAGAGCTGTTCTTCATTAATTAATGCCTTGGCTAAAGAGTAAATAAACCCTGTTTTTAGGGAGGGTGTTTAAGAGGCAATATTTAGAATGTAAGAAAGACTCGAGTACTCCTAAGAAACCTCACCTTGTCCAGAGAGTTGAGTGCTGGGAAGAGTAAGACTGGAAGAAAGAGTTCTGTTATTTCAAGAAATTATTCAGGTTGAGTTAACTAGGGTTGAAATTAACAAGGTTATCAGAACGTCATTTGAAGAATGGTTTGGAGATGAGAATTCAAGATTAAAGAAGATAACATTCTGAAAGTAATTTGTGTAGGGCTAGGTTCATCGAATGAGAAAGAGGAGTACAGTGTACTGCTGTGTATAATCATCAAAACTTTAGATTGGATTTACAGTCGACTGGAGGTCTTTGATATATAGAAAAAGAGAGTAAGTAAGTTAAAGACAAGAACCATGTGAAACGCCAGCATCATTAATTGCAAATTTTCTAAATAAAGTTCCTTTCCACCATCACATGTAACACGCTACTGGACAAAATTAATAAAACACTTGGAAAATGTGGATCCAAGCGTCAATCGTGCAGTTTGCGATGAAGTGGGACAAAATTTGGTATGGTGGTGTACAATAGAATAAAAATGAAATGAGGAGACAGCGAGAAACATCGGCCAGGCATAAGAGAACACTACAATAGCGTTGTATAAGAATTACTAAAATGATCACATTAGAAAAATCGATACAGTGTGATCGAAAATATGGTCGCATGACATCAGTAAGGCGTATTTTTTACGTGACTCCCACCCACGAAGGTTTATATAAACATATAGTACATTTGTACCGTGAGTGGACTAAGGATTTTTTTTTCTATTTTTAAATTTTATATATTTTTTGTATTTTATTTTATTTTATTTTACATATTCCGAAACCCCTACTCTAAGGATTAAACATAGAACTTTTTCGAACCACTTCAGGCCTCAATTAAGCGGAGGGGATAGTCTCACACCGGACGGTGAAATTCATATCCCACTTAAAGACAATCACAAACATCCATACTCACAGTGGGATTCAAACCCGCAACCATTTGGTCAGAGAGCGTATTCGCTAACTACTCGGCCAGCCAAGTTGGCGGTCATCCCCGCTAATGGTTAAACAGGCCTGATAGCGGTGGACTACGCTCGATATAAGAGTGTGTATAAGATTCTGTTGGTGTGCATCGCGATGTTCAAGGGTGTCCCACACACATGTTTGTTCTTATTTAAGTTTAGCGATCTTGCTGGTCACACATGATAATCTTCCTGGCCACTTTAAAGATACTCATCCATCCACCAGCTGAGCTCTCTGGTAGTGGCATTGTCATGCATGAAAAAGAAAATCTGGGCCAATTACACTCCTGCAAGGTCGAGGTCGCAGGATGAGTTTGTGGATCTGTTCTCAGTACTTCTGCGCAGTTACGGTATCCTTATTACAAACATGAAGAAGGTTGAGACCGCTGATTATTTTTCTGCCACGCACGAGAACACTGTCTCTGCTGTAAGCGTCTCTTTCTCTAACGGAGAGATGGTACCGCATTTTTCATTCTGTCCATATCAGACAATGGCTAGAATCTGTTTGTTGGCTAAAATGGGATCATCAAAGAATAGAACTATACCCTATTTGTTAGAGCTTCGAACCCAGTTCTTTCCAAACCGAGGACATCGTCTTTGCTGAGCTACTCGAAGCTCGAAAAGTTCACCATTGAAGAGTAGCTTATTTTCTATATGACGCGCCATCTTTTATCAAAAACAGAGATTACCTATATGCTTGACAGTACTTCAAACAACTCATTTATGAAGTTGGAGGTGGGAAGAGCTTTATTCTATATAAAAAAAATAAAGAATCACAACCTGACACACTTCGTTAATTTGTGCAAAAATGCAAAAGACTGCAATAATTTCTAGTATGTAAACGACTTTACATATAAGATGGAACCAAAAATCAGTAAAGATATCAACTGACAGATGTGTTTAATAGAGAACAAAAGAACATGGAGAGCACCACTTACACGTCATGTCACGTCACAAATAAGCAAAAAAAAAAAAAATGCATGATTAGCGATCAAAGACTCAAGGGAGAAAATTCAATAGTTATTTCAACAATTCATAGCAAGTAGTCCAGAATGGATACAGCATTTAGTTGAAGCCGGGGGAGGGGGGTGTTGCTACAGTAGGTAAACAGAGACATCCAGTCATATAAAGGCTTGGTGAATCCCCCCACTCCCAGTCAGTAATAATATCTGTGGATTGAAGTACCGAACAAAGGCATTCTGATGGGAGAGAAAGGAAATACATTGTGCAGAGTGTTTTTAAGGCAGACCACATTTGAATAATTGCGTGACGTATTGGTCATCTGAATTTGGGAAGAGGAGATGATAAAAGAAAACTACTGGAGAAGGTTCAAAAGATAGTACTCGAGTTTTTTTATGACACTCTTACCCACCGAAGGTTATAAACCTATAACAGATTGGTTGTGTTGGTTGGAATCACGGCTATGAAGCCAGTGAATTATATCTATTAAATGCGAGTGTTCTCTGCTCCTTTGCCTCTTTTTGCAGGAGGGAGAACAATATGCTACCTCCGAATGAGACCAGCTAGCTCACCTTCAGTTAAGCGTTTATAAATGTTCTTCATCCTAGACATGATTTGAATGCAGATCTTTCAAACTCAAAGACAAATCTCTTGAATGCGCTATAGCAGTTCTGTGGAAAGATTAAAGCTCGATAATCTGAGAATTCTGCCATATGGACCAAACATAACATTTTCATGCAATTTCAGGCCTCATACAAATGCAAGTTAATGGTCTCACTGGGCGCTGAAAAAGGATGTGTGTGTGTGTGTGTGTGTGTGTGTGTGTGTGTGTGTGTGTGTGTGTGTGTGTGTGTGTGTGTGTGTGTGTGTGTGTGTGTGTGTGTGTGTGTGTGTGTGTGTGTGTGTGTGTGTGTGTGTGTGTGTGTGTGTGTGTGTGTGTGTGTGCGTGCGTGCGTGCGTGCGTGCATCGTAGCGATATTTGAATCCACAACCTCTTACTTAGACAAATGAAAGACTCGATAAAGATAATAAACATTATCAAATCATCAAATTTGCTATTATGTTTAGAATATGGGGAGAAACTTGATTGCTGTTTTTACATTTTATTCTGCTTCATTTTCAAAAAAAAAAAAGAAACACGATAATCTCTTTATTGCCTTGTAGGGAGTAGATGAGGCCGTTTAGCCCTATCTAACATTTGAAGACTGAGTGGGCAGTTCAATCACCACCAGTAGCCAATCAGAGATAGCTGATCCAACACTATCACTAATTATACATGGGACCAGTGAGGAGAGGCGGCTGACAAGTGCCGCCATATATATTGTCTAATATAGTGTAGGTTCTATATGTCGATTTTCTTGAGTTTACGGGACGAAAAACCCAGAGTTTTCGGGAGAAAAAAATCGGCTTGCTCGTTCCAGAGATCGATTATCTCTGGAACCGGTCGAAGAAAGGCTTAGAAAATGTTCCTCAAGTCTGTGACTAGAACTGAATCTAGGGCTCGAAGAAACGCCGCTTTCACTAAGCCACACAGGCTGATTTCTGTTCTATCAATTTAGAATACAAAGAAAATTAGTTAGATTTGAAACATAAATTGACAAGAAGATCAAGAAGTACCTAATAATTATAAGTTATTGTTCCTTTCTTCTGTCTCTATACTGCGACCATTTCTGGATCTTGAGAAGGGTTCTTTTGAGTAAGATAATAACAATGAGATATTAAAAAGAAAAAGATATTGCTGTTGATGGAAAGTAGATAGGACTCCATTGAACCCATATGATGGGGATAATAATAATATTTCTAGAAGGTACAAGATTTTGAAATTATTAAATATTCCCAAGTGTTGAATCTCATTCGAAGAATATATCCCAATTATGTATCATTTGAAAATTTTCTTTAAGACAGTCATCTGGAAATAAAATTTAATATTTTAACATTGACCATTAAGTTAAAATAAGAAATAAATACAATTATTTCTCGTAACTGATATAGTGAATTAACAAGTAAGAACCATACTTACCTAAGTGTATTAATTAAATGCACCGGAAGGTAACAAAGCCCAAAAATAATCACTACAGCTATTAACATCTTTGCTGCTTTCCTTCGTGATCTTATTTGTCCTTCACAGCTTTGATTGATGGGAATTAATTTCACTGTTCCGTTTCTGGTATTGTGCTTGACCATCGCTTTGAAAATTAATAAAACGGATTATAAAATTGTTGTATTCCGCATTTGTTTTTAAACAATTCAACATATGAATATCATTCCACCGCATTCGACACTGTATTGTGTTGAATGCGGGTGTTTAAACGTTACACGAAAGTTTTATTTTCAGTTATGTCATGCAGGACAGCTTTCTGAATAAGATGCAGAGGAGTTACCAAACGAAATAAAATAAAATAAATTCGCTAACGCCTTTTGTTCTCAATGGGAGTGGTGAGGCCGTTTATCCTTAACTACCTTTGAAAACTGCGGAAGCCACTCTCCACCTTACCCAACCACAGATAGCTGACTCAAGACTATCAATGATATTTAATTGGCATCGGGGGAAGAGAGTACGCAGACAACTGCCGCCATTTCGTACTCTCTAACTGCGAGGATATACATTATTGTCTGAAACTGTATTTTTTACTGTCGATTTACTTGCGAAAGTGTGCGAGTATCTAAAGGGTTTGTTTATAACAAGAAATAGTGAGGAAAAACAGATATCACTTAATAACTATCCCTTATTTGCTCATTTATGATCTTTATACAGTTGCTTTTTCTTCATTCCATCCAAGTGGAGAAACAAAAAGTGAAAATGCAAGAGGGATGACAGAAGCGAAAAAAAAGTATGGAAACAATATTTAATTACACTTTAATGACTAGATTAAATAAATGTCAAAACACCTTTCTTAATCACTGTAGGTTATGGAGGCTAGCTGTGTAACTTTTCCCTTTTTGCTAAGCTTCTTTATTTTGCATCTGGACAGCTTTACCCCAAGCAATGAATATCTCCTTCTTCTTCTTTCCTTTTTTCCGGATACTGTACTTCATATTTGTCTCCTTTGACTTTTTACAAGAAAGAATCATAAATATCTTCAGTAGTCTGCTCCCAGGAATCTTTAGTGCCGTTCTTATCTTCTATCCCTCCTTTTCCCCTCGAAACGTATATTCTACCCCTATATTTTATCAGAATTAGAGCATAAAACCCTTTATTATAATTATTATTATTACGTTGATTTACTTGCAGAAGTGTGCGCGTATATAAGGTGGTTTGTTTATAACAAGAAAAAGTAAGGAAAAACAGATATCACATGGTAAAAGAAACGATACTCAGAACTGCAGACCAATAGCTACCCTACCAGTCATTTCAAAAATTCTAGAAAAATAACACACAGCAGACTACAGAACTATTTACAGAAGTACAACATCATCTCACAAAACCAATACGGCTTTCAGAAAACAAAAAGCACCATCACATTATTAGAAGACATCGCTGACGCAATAAACAAAGCTCTCGATAAAAACAAGTACGCCGTCCTTATACTGCTTGACTTAACCAAAGCATTTGATACACTTGAACATGACATACTACCCACCAAACTATACTCAATAGGTATAAGAGGAACACTGCATACATGGTTCAGGAACTACCTCTCAAACAGAACACAAGTAACAAAAATAGGTACATCTCACAGCCGGGGTATACAAATAAAACACGGTGTCCCTCAAGGCGCCATATTATCACCCACTCTATTCAACACATACATTAACGATGTTCATAACATGGCCATAAGAAGTCAAATATTTCAGTACGCAGATGACACCGTTCTACTAGCAAACCACACAGATATCACGGCTCTCTCCAAAGCACAACAAGACCTAAATGAAATCACAACATACTTCTACCAAAACGCAATTGTAATCAACAGCACCAAAACACAGATGTTGATAATACACAACCCAAGAATCATGCCCCCGCACCACTATCGATACACTGTCACACATACCGTTGCATTAACAACAAAAAAATCTGCCAATGTCTCGAAATCAAACCTGTAACACATGCAAAATACCTTGGTCTCTACATAGATTGCCACCTTAAATGGACAAAACATATAGAATACCTAAATTCCAAACTCCGGATCATCGTAGCAAAACTCTTCCAAGTAAAAGACATTATTCCATCTAACATAAAAAAACTCCTATATCATGGTATCTGCGAATCCCTACTCAGATACGGTATAACAGTCTATTCAAACACATCAAACAGCCACCTAGCAAAATTAGAAATATTACATAGGAAAATAGTATCAACAGTGATTTGGACACCTTATACCCAATAATCCAATATCTGACCAGCACATGGCGATACATAGAATCCTGAGCATTAAAAATATGAAACACTACATAACATTAATAAGGAATTACTTCAACATCAGCTATCGATACAACAGAGACACATATCGTATAACACGACCTACAACAACTCTCTACATCCCTAAACCCCCTCAACAACTCATACGGCTCTTTTGTGAGATCGTATCAGATACACACGCTACTCAACAACCTACCAAGAATAAAGAGCCAAGAGGCTATTTTTTTTTTCGGCGATGTAAATTAAGTTAAGGGGATAATAAATCCCTCATTATTTATTATTATTATTTTTTTAAAGCCGAATAAGAAACTCAAAGATCGAGATCTAAGAGTTTCATGCCGAAGAACTTCTGGCGAGTCCATGTATGTCGATGCATGTTCATGAGTTCCGGACTCGTCGGAAGTTCTTCGGCATGAAATTCTTAGATCTCGATCTTCAAGTTTCTTATTCGGCTTTAAAAATAATGAGGGATTTATTATCCCCTTAACTTAACCTATCAAGAAATTTAAAAACATAGATAACTACAGAACATTAAAACACGAACTCTGGAAAATATACCAACAAAGTTAATATACCATTAACACTAATATCACATCACAAATCAAGCATCCAGTGCCTACATCCCATCCATAAACAGTAACAACAACATAAATAGTGAAGGCTAATCCCACTCTCTTCATAAAAGCTAACCCGAGCTTCGAAGTAGGTGGGATTAATACACCTCATTCATCTACACGTAATTCTCATAATCAAAGACTGCAGATTATGTAACAAAACAGTCAGTAAGGTGTATAACAATAATGAAGATACTGATAATATTATTCAGATAAGCTCTGCAAAGCTTCGAGGAAGAAGCCACCCAAAGAAACAAGTAACTATTATAATCGATTTAATAAAAAAAAAAGAATCATTGTAAATCTAAATGAATCATTGTAAATATGAATGTGAAAAAAGATGTAAAACACATTGCTAATATCATTATTTATGCAATTTAAATAAGATATTTTCCTAGCATTCTGTACTGGAAAAAATATATAGATAGATAGATAATTGTGTAATATATCCTGTGTAACTGAACTATAACTGATTATAAACTATTACTAAAATCGTTATTACTACTAATAACACACGAATTGGTGAACTATATGACTTGCGCACTGAACAAAGTATGCGATAAATTGGAATCTGAATTGAACCACAAGTGAAAAATTGTAGTATTATCATTTAAATTGTATGTAATTATATTGAATTGTATGTATTATATAAATATATGTATTATATAAATTGTATGTATAATTAAATTGTATGTATATGTATATAATTTATTTGACAGATAATAAAGTATTATTTGACATTGAAAATTTGATATTGAAACGTGACGCCTCCAGGGAGTCCCTCATCGAGGGAAGGCACTTGCTCTACAGATCTCTGTCTCCACCACTGAATCTACCAACTACAGCGAACCGCAACTACCCCAAAGCCATGTACCGCCCACCAACACCACCACTAATCTTTTCATAGACAATCACAAACATCCATGCCCACGCGGGATTCTAACTCGCTGCCTTTTGGCTGGAGAGGGGATACTTTGACCACTCAGCCAGCCAGGCCAGCCGAATTTTAATATACTTTTTTCCCCTAGACTGCATTTTTTTCCCCCTAATATCATGTATTTCTATAACTTAGAAACTGTTCCAGCCAATAAAGGTAAAATTGGATGGCCGTTAGCTTGATCTTATCAACCTTGCATTCGCCTCAGTCCATTCCAAAAATAGAGAAATATATTAACCAGCATCCCAGTATTACCTTGAAAACTATAATCTAATCACCAATTATCACGGATTTTTCAAGTTTTTTTTTTTCTTTAAATGTCTTTGCCTTTGGAAAAAGTGCTATAGTAAGATTTACAGAATTTCAGGCTATGGCTTTTCATAGGGCCCAGCTATTTGATCAGGTTTGTCAAAAAGTCTTTTGAGAAACTTATGCACTGCAGTTTTCTTCGTATTATCTAGAAGACAGACTATATAAATATTTCCTCTCCAGGTAGTCACTGTGAGTGCAAGGATGTGGATGGAATTTTATTCTGAAACTTGTGTCAATATGCAGAGTTTCTTAGGGATATGTACTTTTAACAATTTTCTTTCTTTGGTGTTCACGAAAAAGAAAGAATCATTATTTCCACCTGATCCTGTTTCTGAAAATACCCGGATCACTCAATTGTTTAGTCGATGATTTTTTTTCTTGATGTCATTTTAGACTACTCGTAAATTTGCCGGTAGACAAATGAAGATTTGTCTACCGGCAAATTTACAAATTATTAGCTCCCCTCTCTTTTTTTTTTTTTTTTTTGGAAATACGTTGATTCTAGTCGTTTACACAATCAGTGCCCTCTCAATGAACATGACGTGAGAATACGGCAAAAACTGCTGTCATATTGTCTTCTTAATCCTAAACGAATATATACTGTACTCTAATACGGATCAATTTTTATGAGGTGCCGAGCTAAATAGAAGACTTTGCTAGGGTGAACGGAATATGCTGCTTATCCCTTGCAACTCACTATTGGGACTAGGAAAACAGCACTTTATGTTAGGCACATTTTCCAGTGCAACGAAAATAACAAAGAAAGAGAATCAGTTTGATTGCAGACAAAATAAATATTGAGTCATCAACGAGACTGACTAACTCACCTTAAGTTGAAAAGTCGTTGTAATATTTCGCATCCCAGACGACATGTGAATCAAAATCTTTTCAACTAAAGGATATATGCAGTTTTTCGACCTGCTGTACGAATTTCTATACAGATTATAATCTGTAATACAGGTTCTATATGTTAGTAATACAGTAAATGAAGGAAGAACTAATCCATCATGATTACCCATTTGGTCGTAGTATGTGTAGCTATGGTTACGGAATGAATATATGTGCATTCATTATGAATAAGGGATTGGAATACAACTCAAATGGATATAGAGATTATTTACAGGGGGGGGGGAGTAATAATGAGAAACTAGTTTACAGTAATATATTTTAACAATTACTGTATTATATACTTTTTTCATTATAATACAAATATTTATCATAATTTTATATCTCAGATTTTACAGATTCATCAAAGAAATAAATTCTTTTGATAAATTTATCAAAACATTTTATCACTACAGGCAATTAGATCACCGGCACTTCTTTATTCAGAGTAGTGACTACTTTGGTAAACTGTTGAAAATCAACATTTAATCTCACGATCAACGGTAATTAGTTTTGAGCCAACTAAAATTCAGATTTGAACACACAATCCATATTATTAGTAAATTTAGTAAATTCTTTGATGTGAGGGAGTGTGTAAGTACAGTTTTGTTTGCAGCAAGGTGGTTGGAATACGGCTGAATTAACTAATGTCATAAGGCCAGTATATCATGTTATGCTATGCGAATGCTTTCCGACTTGCTTTGTCTGTTTTTGTAGGATGAAAAATCCTTGCTTACAGAAAGAAAAATCCTGCCACCTCCGTATGGGTTGGACAACTATTTGAAAAGTCCATGCAATAGCTATTTGCATCCTAGACGGAATTCGAAGCTATGTATTTCCAACCAACGGGAAAATGTAGCTATCCTCGTACGGAAGTGCTGTTTAGACTATGCAGAAGCAATAATAAAGAGGCTTATTACATCAGGCTCCTGGCAATAATGCATTGCCAGGAGCCTGAAGCAATGCTAAAGCAACCAGATGCTCCAGTTTTTGACTGGAAAAAGGGGTCCATAAAAAGTGGATATCCCCAAAAGAATAAAAATAAATAAATAAATTTATTTACCTTAAAAATAAATCATTTTCATTCCGGATAAGAGTAATACATATTGCATTTATAGCATAGTTTGTTTCATAAACACAAGGAATAATAAGTTACAAGTAAAGTTATTCAATATCAACCTGTTGTTTAATTTTGAAATACTCACGTGCTCTTGGGGTGTGTTGATTAGTCTCTCCAGATCCTGGAATATTCTTGTTCCACAGTACTCGGGCTATCTGATAGTAAGCAACACTCATAAGAGCAAAAGGAGCAACATATAGCATAAGCACGATGAAAAGCTGATAGATCCGGGTATTCTCATTGTTCCAGGTATAAGTGCAATCCGTAAGATAAAGAGTGTTTAAAGGAAGTCGATGACGTGTATCGAGCACAACAATTTCAGGCACAACTAGAAGTAGTGACAGAATCCAGATAATAAGAATAGACGTCTTTGCTCGAGCAGCTGTGCTTTTAAATCGAAGAGGATGGCAAATGGCATACCAACGGTCGATAGATATGAAGGTTAGTGTCAGTACGGATACCGACACGGAAACACTCTGAAAGAAATGCGAAATAAAGTTTATTTAGGAAACCGTTACTTTTGAAAGTGAAAAACCATACACACTAATGCATACGAATAAAGGAGATGGAAAGGAGGAGTAGACTGAATTCTTAAATTACTTAAAATAATAATTTAAAAAAAAAACATGTTAAAGGATATCGTCTCTTACAGTACAGCCTCTTTAGAATTGGTACTTTAGAACTAAGGCCTCGAGGGATTAGTGTAGTTTATCTATTAATTGATCGCGTTCACAGACTGGTTTCGCTTTTCCCCCCTTTTCTTTTCCTTGCTAAAGGATCCAATCTTAATCCGTGGTAGCAGCAGTGCAATAGCACTGCCACTAACAACACCGACTAAGGTCGGATAATTCTGTCTCGACTGTGACTTAGCTTTTATGAGTACTTTTTCTGTGAGTATTTCCTGTTTTCTATATATTCCAACAACTGACTGTGAAAATGTTTCAAAGAAATCTTCAAAATTAAAACAAATTGATCACGTAATTAATCAGTTTGTTGCATCCAAGAAAAATTACTTACCGGAAATACAATAGAAATGCAATAAATAATACATTTATTTGTTTAAAATTATTTCTTTATTATTTACATTTTTTATTTAATTTTAATTATTTATTATTTTTAATTAATTATTTTTTATTATTATTATTATTTAATTTTAATTATTTATTATTTTAATTAATTAATTAATTAATTATTGTTTGTTTATTATTTTTAATTAATTTATTAATTTATTATTATTTATAATAAATAACTTTTATTATTAAAAGACCAGAAGATAAATGATAAAATATACAAAGAGCCAACAAGTTTCACTAGCCACTGTCTAGCATTTTCAAGGCTGAACTGGTGTGAAAGCAAATGCATTGAGTTACATTTCAAACATGCACTTTAGTAACTGTTAGGCCGTTACATTTTTTCCTTCTGTTTGAAGGCGTGCATGTGTTCGAAAGCTTCAGTCAGATTTCCGGTACATGACCACGTGTTTTGTAGTTATTTGCATATTGTAATTCCGTCGAACTGAGAGAGATGATGAGATTTTTCCATATGTCTTTAAGAACAATGCCGTGATTTCTATTTAAATTATTGCCTGTGCGTAATACCACAGCTGCTTCTTTTAAAGTTCTGTATCTGTAGTCATTCTCGATGTAAGGTATAGAACTGTTTTTCCAATCTATAACGTGATTTGATGTTGAGGAATGATGTGCTAAACCAGATGTGATGATTCTATTATGATTGACATCCCCCACATTTCCTTCTGTCTTATTTCAACACTTCTAGAAGTCTGACCAATGTAAGAAAGGCCACACGTGCAGGGAATTTCATACACTCCAGGACATTTGAAGAAAGGTACCTCATCTTTAGGTGATCCTAAGATATGTCTGATCATGGTAGTTGGTTTAAAAACCACTCTGATGTTATGAGCTTTTAACATTCTCGCCAATTTTGTGGAAACTGAATTAATATATGGAATGACAGCTGTGGACACATATTGGGGTACTGTAACACGTTGTTGGTGGTTGTCTTTAAATAGCCATTTGTTTAAAATGTTAGAAGGGTATCCATTAAGAGATAGAGTGTTAGCTATTAGTGACAGTTCTCTCTGCACATCTGTTTCTTTTGAAATAGACCTTAAGGTTCTATTACGGAGCATGTGAATGATGCTGTGTTTTTGTGATCTATGATGGTTGGACGAATAATGTAGATATCTACCAGTATCTGTGGGTTTCCTGTAAATGGACAGTTGGAAATTGTTATCTTCTTTCTTCACTAGGATATCAAGAAAAGGAAGTTCTTTGTTCTTCTCCAGTTCTATAGTAAATTTGATCTTATTGTGTAGTAAGTTGATTTTGTTCAGAAACACGAGAAGGTTTTCCATGGTGTCTTTCCAGATGATGAACACGTCATCGACATATCTCCACCAAATTGACGGTTTTGGTACAATGGTGGAAAGAATATCCTTTTCAAGTTTTTCCATAAAAAGGTCTGCACATGGTGGTGACAGAGGACTACCCATGGCTAGACCTTCCAATTGTTTGTATACAGTGTTGTTAAATTTGAAGAAATTTGATTTCAAGCAACGATGAAACAGCTGTGTGATGTCTTGAGGGAAAAGATCTTTCAGAATGTTAATCATTATTATTATAAATTTATAATAAATAATAAATTGACTGCCCACCAGTCTTCAAAAAATTACAATGACTACCTAGCCTACTTTTTTGAGGAATTTATTATATATATAAAATAATAATAAACTTATTTACTTATTTATAAAGAAGTGATTGGGAAAGAATGCAAATATTAATTCCCCCCACCCCACCCCTTCCGAACTTCGTATGCAATGTCGTCACGATTTTTGCGTCTATGTATAATATAAATTGATGTGATCTATCATACGAAGAAGAAGAAGACATAGACACTAAAATATCAAACTTTATCAAAGTAAATAGCATAATAAATAATATATTTAAGCCATCCCAAGTACAAAAACACACTAGAATCAGACTATATTGATTATGTTGGTTTTGACAAGACATTATAGTTTTGTCAAAACCAACTCTACTACACGGAAGCGAAACATGGACCATAAAAAGGAAAGATGAAAAACGAATTCAAACTGCAGAAATTAAATTTCTCAGAAAAACAGCTGGATATATCAAGTGGGACCATAAAGCAAATGAAGAAATTTTACAATCCCTGAATATAAAACCAATTAATTACTACATAAGATCAGTATAAACAAAAATGGATAGATCATTTAAATCGAATGGACAACAGCAGACTATCTTATCTTATCCTATAGCCGAAAATCTTATACAAACAATAAAATAAGTGGAAAAAGAAGAATCGGAAGACTAAGAAAGAAATAGCATGAGACCGGAACAGGCCACCTGTTCTAAAATCCATATTAGGAAGAAGTATAATATAATTACCTTTGCAATCATGTATTTGTTCTTCTGTGTACTAGGACGGTATTTTCTTTTTAAATTCCAGCTTGTGTGTCTGTGTGGTAGCACAGGTTCCAAGGGCTTTTTAGCTGTTTCATGATAGAAATTATCGTCAGGTAAAGTCGATCGATAAAACTAATAAAATTAAGTATAATTATATTGACTATAATGAAATTAGAATCGTCGGCACTCAAGCGTGTCCATCTGTGACATTGAGTGTGTCGCAACTCGACATGAAATCGTTAGTGATGGCAGACAAATTACACCTTATTGATCGAACTTGTTAGAAAATATTAGAATATGATTTTTTCTCCAATTTCTTTTCCAAGAGCTTAAAATGTTCTCATTATTAATTAATCAACAAATCAGCGAATTGTTTATTATATGCATTTTGTAGCGTATCAATATTCTTCCATCGATCTTCCTAATGTTAAGAGCTATGAACTCCTTATCCTTATAAGGACTGGCTTAAAGGGGCGAAGCAAGAATGCTTTTCATCTTCCCCGTTATCTGTAGAGGACAGTGTATGGATAAGGTGTTATTGAGTAATTAAAGCTCTGATCATGGCAGGAGGATAACAGCAATAGCCGAGCCTCAGTTAGAACTTCATTGGCTACAGCATTGCCATCCATTACCCTCCACGGATATTGGATTGAATGAATCAATCACCGCATCTCACGGTCGATTGATCCATCCAGCTATGAACTCCTTTAAGCAGACAGCAATTTATTTCTAGAATATGAAAGACTATTTATGGTATTTTAGAGCCCTCCTATAATAATAATAACAGGAGGGGCCTATTTTAGAACCCTCCTATTATTATTATTATTATTATTATTATTATTATTATTATTATTATTATTATTATTATTATTATTATTGATATTGCTATTCAGCCTGTATCTTCCCCACTGCTGAATGAAGGCCTCCCCATTGTCGGAGGGTTAGGTCTATTTCTTCCATTGCGATCTATTCCATATTGAGAAAGTACACACACACACACACACACACACACACACACACACACACACACACACACACACACACACACACACACACACACACACACACACACACACACACACACACACACACACACACACACACACACACACACACACACACACACACACACACATTGGTTGCCCACCAATCTTCAAAAAGTTACTTAAGTTACTAAAACTGCCTCGCCTACCTTTTTGAGAAATAAATAAAAGATATCTCCTATGTGTGTGTGTGTGTTTGAATGAATGTATGAAGATGAAAGACAATAATCAGAAACATCCATACCACAGCGGGATTCGAATCCACAATCGAAATCTTTCGGCTGGAGAGCGGATACCCTAATAACTTGGCCACCGAGGCCGGCATTGTCGACAGTGGGAAAAAGTGAATTTCCAAAGTGTTATGAATTAAAAGATCATTTTCAGATATTCCCCACTTCATGTGATCATTTTTGGTTTCAGCGAATTAATTTTATGTGTATCCCTCAGAATGCGTGATACAGTCAAGTCAAATCAAGGCTTGATAAAATCGGCAGTTTTCAGTGGAGTAGGGAATAAAGGCACTCATCCCAGCAAATATAATTTCAGTTATAACTTTGAAGAAAAATGCTTTAATCAGAAAAACAGAAACATAATCAGACTCTGGAAAACACGCATAGAAATTCCGAAGGTCATCCCATTTGGTACCATTCTACATCCGTGGGATACGAAGCTGAGACTGGCTAGGACGATCTCCAGGTAAAGAAACATGGACAAGGTTATGGTCAGAGTTGCCAAAATGAGAGCTAATTTCAATGGTGTGTATTCGGGGGGAGAGCTGGCTAAGAAAAGGTCCAGACTGTTGCGAGAATGACAAGGATTTTCTGCTATTGTGGTAAGTGAACGATTTGCGTTACATCACTACTGTCAGGAAACAGTTCATTTTCCTTCCATTTTGGTCTGTGAAGTGAGAAAATTCTGGACATACATTGAAATGTCCATAGTCTTAGTGGAGATTAGTGCACTCATCTCCACTTATCTTAATGTCCTCTTCAACACTGCATTTATCCGATGTGATGACTTAATTACCTTAGCAATGCGGTCCCTATACTTTAACCGTACACCATCCCTCCCAGTTCTCTAGATTCAAATAGTCAATACTACTTGTAGCAAATTATCATTAAAAAATACGCTTCCTGAAATGTCCTCAATCCAAAATACATAACTTTGCACTTAATAACATTTAATTGATATTTATTGTCATTTGCACATAGAACCAGTTTGTTCATATCAGCCTGCAATGATTCTTTATCAGAAATATGTCTTGTTACCCTTTCTAACTTTACACTATCCTCAAATAATTGTGTATGAATATGTACTAATATATACCAACCCAGTATCATTAATTTACAAGTTTAGCAACAAGACTCAAGTACGTGCCCTGTGATACCCCACTGGCCACCATGCGTTTCTTAGACTAAATTCCTCCATACATTACTCGTTGATACCTGTTATTCAGCCTCTCTCTCTCTCTCTCTCTTTCTGCTATCGATGCCACAAGCCTATTTTGTATTCATCCCTTTGAGACTGTTATTGGTGAATGGACATGCCACAAAACGTTTGGAATTTGCCATAGCAAATTCCAAAAGTTTTGTGGTATGTCCATTCACCTTATTCAACTGCAGTCACTCTAATAAAATGTGAGCAGATTGCTTAAGCAAGATGCTCTCCTTTATAGAGGATACAATTGCATGATTGAGTACACACCGTTTATGTTCCACTTACATGAACGTTATCTAGATAGACATAGACATCTAGAACGTTATCTTATTACTGATAGATAACGTTCTAACGTTAATGATCTAATTTTCCTTGAATCTACCTAAAGGACCTCGACTGTGATTTAGCCTGTATTCTTTCCATTGCTCCCTAGTTCAAAATCATCAGATGAATGCAGCCTTCCTTGTTACCAACCATTTATTGGATAATGATGATGCATTCAAGAGCCGAGCCTCGTATATGTTTCTCGAATCTATAGTTCAGTGGAAATACCATATAGAATTTTTTAAAGGAAGTTTCTAAACGAATTTTGGATTACAGGATTTCATTTTAATACGATAAATATGTCATTAACTCTTTTAAACGAAAAAATAAAAGATTCTCAAAATCGTTTGTTTCCTAACATCGCGTCACTATCATAAAAATGTCAGTTCCAGTACGATGCCTTTAGCAACTATGTAAGGACTTTTCTAATGGTGCCAGAGTTTATTTATTTCAGTCGTTTTCGCACTCTGATGGCATTTAGTTGCTTCCGACAGTTTAAGTGCCTGCGCGGCTCATTGCACAGTATGGTTTATTATTTCTTCACTCGAAAACATGCGAAAGTTCACGTGATACGGACGTCATTTCTTAAACCGTATCTGATATCCCGCGTTGCCAAGAAAATACACCACGCTGTTCCACATGGCCTACACGTGCAAACGCCAACTTGAACTTGGAGGCTATATTTATGTCTCACTTTTTATGTGTCAGTGAGTCTGTAGATCTGGCTCTCAAAATCATAAACGTGGAAACACCTATATTGTGTGGTATAATTTCTAGGGAAAAACCTTCATCTGAATTATAGGAATCAGAGCAGTTTTTTTGCATAACAATTCTAATAAAATGCAGAATTATTTCTTTTATATAATCTTTAATGAATTTCGATTTCCTCTACAAAAAAAAAATGCTATCGTCTTATTTAAAATGAAAATGAAAAGTATTTTAAACTGAAATTAATAATTATTATTATTATTATTATTATTATTATTATTATTATTATTATTATTATTATTATTATTATTATTATTATTATTATTATTATTATTATTATTATTATTATTAAAAAATTATTATTATTATTATTATTATTATTATTATTATTATTATTATTATTATTATTATTATTATTATTATTATTATTATTATTATTATTATTCCTGATACCTCCAAGGAGTCCGAAGACTCATCGCGGGAGGACACCTACAACTGTCTCAACTGCTACACCGAACCTCTACTATGAATCATCTCCATCAACGCCACCTACCGCCCACCTCCACCACAACTAGTATTTTTTGTTGTAATGCTTTTTGATTTAATATTAGAATTTCAAATTTTAAACTGGATTTCAGTATCTTCAGTATCATCTTCAGGCAGAAAAAAAGGGGGTAGATTTAAATAAAGCAAATGTTTACTGAAATTTTATTGTCTTATGTTCGTGCGTGCGTGTGTGTGATCAAAGTATCAGTTATTTGTGTTTGGCCTTTGCATTCTGTAAAGGTCAGACTCAAATACCCGATGCACTCATATCGAAAAAAAAAAAAAAAAAGTCCTTTGGGCTATTTTGGCTGTAATTAGGTGTGTTCTCCAACTAATCTTGTCTGCTTTCATTCAGGACAAAAGCTTTTCCACCTCTGCATGAACTCTGTGAACTCCAACTCCTGCCTTCAGTTGAAAAGCTTGTAAAGATTCTGTGCATTCTTGGAGTGTCATCCTCTGAAATAGCCATTATACAATAGAAAGTTAAATACCTGTAGTACACTACTCGGGAATTGTCATTGTTTTATGGCTTTGTGTTTCTTCAGGCCATCTTGAGTACATTTCCATACAGTAAATGGACATTATACATACGTCTTCGTTAGCAAACCAGTAACGAAATCACAACACAGTAAAATAAAATTTTACGTTAGCAACATTACAAAATTCAAAGGGTTCGGTAAAAAAAGAAAAAGAAAAAAAAACACGATCCCAGTATGATTAAATTAGAATGAATATTTTCCTTCTTTCTTCCCACAAGAAACTCATGGTTTTTTAATTCCCATAATTCGGATAAATCGATTAAGATAGCATACCCAAAATTTAAGTCTATCCGTCACTATTTAGAATTACAGACACAGGATGGCGACACATTCTACCGTATTCTCGTCGCCCTTCGGCACGTTTGTAGAAAATGTAGTTGCTGCGATGATGATAGTTTAGACCGGGCAAGGCAGCCTGCATACAAATTTCTAAAATGTAAGACTAAAAAGAGTATCATTTATTCCCTCTGGGGAAAAAAAAAGAACGAAAAAGTAGAGTAGAAGATTTATTTTATTTATAAATAAGCAGAATGCTACTGTAACATAAACTGAAATAAGTTATTTGTTTAAGGTTACATTTACTGGGACATGAGATCCTTTTATCCAAAAAATATATCAGTATCTTGCCTTAATTAATTGCGAAGGTATCTTGTTTATCCCTTAGTTAATTCCCCATAAAGGATCTTCTGAGCTAATCTCGTAGTATTGAATGTATTCTCTGCTACGTCTCCTTGCTAATTTAAAAAGATTCCATTCATTAATTTATCAATTTTTCCTTTTTCATATACGTGTTCAACTTAGGATTATTTTTCTCTGTCAATACGTAATGTATTAAAAGTATGCGCGCATCATTTTACTGTTTTTATTTTCTAAGTTCGTTTTCTAATAATCAGTTTTGTAATTTACCATGTAAATTTCCAAACTTTTTACATATACTGAAACGAAACCGGAATGTAAAAATAGAGCACTTCGATTTAACAGAATATTTAGCTACGTACGTTCGGCGACCCCGTATAGGAATGGGAGCAGCTGAAGAAGACCAAGAAGAATTTAGCTAAGTACGTTAGGACACTCAAGATGCTTCGATCTTACGTGTTGCGATGTGTATATTGTGTGGTCAACTCCTTACTTGTATCACGTAGTTCTTTAAGTTCAGATTACTCAGCACAATTGCCTACTATACTTCGTCGCAAGCATCCAGGAGAATAGACATCCTGGGATAATTAAGCTTCTTAATTATACAAGTTAATTAAACCTAATAGGACATGAGACTTTACTTTGGGTTATTTCCAAAAGTTAGTAATTACTTCTGGTGGTGGTGGTTACTGAAGAATTAAACAACAATTAGGCACTGGAACAAGTCTTACTGGTCAACAATCATTAAGCCGATATTAAGAGACACGAATATATACTTAACACTTTTGAAATAAAAGGATAGGCTGATACTTCATCTGGTTTGTACCAGAATTCAGTGAAGTGAACTGTTAAGAATAAGATGTAAATGATCTTTGACCAACTTGAAAAGAAGACCAATTGGTAGCGTTGTAGCTACAACGCTACCAATTAAGTTACAAATTCATAAATATTATGCAAGCAAAAATTATTTTTCCTAAGATGAAATATTAAACTCCGGAAGTCATAAATCAACTTTGCATTCATTTCCACAAAGCAAAGCGTCTGGATGAAAAGTTTATTTTCAAAACCGAACATATAATGCTACTAAGATAAGTAGCACACTATTAAAAGAAAGAGGTGTCAGATAAGAAGAAATTGGTCGGTTCAAGTAACGGAGCTCTTCCCATTAAACAGGAAAGCTATTTATAGGGACAGCTGCATCCAGGTTGAAGCAGACGTTCAGACACAAAAGGCACTCGATGTTTGTGTACGGTGGCACGTTTGTGAAATGGACCCAGGTGAAGAGTGTAAACCAGTTGTTTGAATGAAAACCTTTGAACGTGACGGCAGTTAAAATATTTACTAGAATATACTGTATATGGGTTAACCCAATGCTTGCATGGTTGTCATGTTTTAATTTTGCGAAGGCTCACGAAATTTATGAGCATAATACATGCTCATAAATTTCGTCAGGAACTTGGCCGGAGGTTAAACAAAAAAGAAAGGACCAACAGTAGTTCTGATAATCCTTTTCAACTTAAATAATGTTTAATTAAATTATGGAACCTTCACTTATTTAAAAATATAATTGATACTTTCGAAGTTATAAATATTTTATTATCTACAGTTCAAGTTGTCTTTAGGTAGTTTCCCAACAGTAGGCAAGCACTAGTTAACTATCTTCGTCCTTGTATGCCGTAACAACAGCGTTTTTTAAAATCTTTTGTTAACATTTTGTATCATATTCGGGACTGTTTACTGAGCCAGTAAACAGTCTAGAGAAGATGAGGTATTCCACGCATACAAATGAATATTTTATGTATGCATTTCTCGACGCACTCACGTTCGAAAATCTTTGTTGAAATTCTTAGTGTTCTTTGCTATAGTTCGCCTATTTTCAGAGGCAGTTCGTCTAAGATGTTGATGGCCTCTGTCATTCATCTTTATCTTTCAACGTGAAGCATTTTTCGCTGTCGCGAATTTCTTCTTCTCTCTCTCTCTCTCTCGTTTTAAGGCAAGAAACTTAACCACTGTCTTCACTAACATTCCCGCTAAAGCCGATGCTGCTTTTAAAGATGTTGCAGATGCGCTAGATGACACCTCTCTAAGTCTGTCCCCTCACACTCTTCGTATTATATTGATGGATTACCTGTGTGCAGATACTTTTATGCAAATTATTCTGTTACAGCATACTAACTTGGTGGGATCTGTGATATCTACGAGACTGCCATTTTTCTTTCTTTTTTTTTTGTTCTCTGGTTACTGTATATGATCCTAAATCGTTAATAATTCTTAAACGGTAAATAATTTTATATAATAATTTTATATAAAATTATATAAAAATTATATATACAGTATATAATTTTTTTTTCATAAGCTGATAGGTTTTTAGTGAACACTTTGTGAGGAAGAAGACTTTTGAAGGATTTCTTGTATAATCATTTTATAAATTGTAATGCAGTAAGAAAACGTTTGTATATAATCATCCTTGTTTTGGAATGGCATTGTTCTATAGTGCCACCATCATTCGTTATCACAAGGATTTGAAGCCATAGTCAGTTCTTGTATACGTACACATAATTTTATTTTAATTTTGTTATTAAAATAGCCATTGAAACGACACATTTCAATAGATATTCTAAATACTAAATTGTTTTATGTGATTCACATGGGCGAGAACCACAAAAAAAGACATAAATAAATTTCATATATTTTTGTTTTTTATATTTTTATAAATAAAGTTCATATATAATCACATTCATTTTTTTAAACCTGTAATATATGTGCTTGTACCGTGGGCTAAGTTTTTTTTTTTTTTCTATTAGGTAGCATTAAATTCCACGAAGTCAAAGAAGAACTATTATTATCATCTCGAATTTTGCCATTCAAACGGAATTATAACGAAATAAAAAAAATCTTTCACAATCAGTCTCGAATATAGGACTAATTTAACAACGAAATTCTTTAATACTGCATTTACACATCGTCTACTTTTTTTGTTTGTACAATATAGTTTGAAATTGTTCAGAGTTGAATTTTCTTTTGTAGATATTTCTGTTGTTTTCGCAAGCGTTGTCTTGATACCTGTGAACAAATCTTCGGTTCAAAGAACTTTATCGAATGTGTGAAGGTTATACTGCGTTTACGACACGCCGATCCAAGCTCATGTACTCTAGACATAATTTTGTTATTTCAAAGTATGCAATGAAAATAAACCCATTGAGGTAAAAATATGAATGACGCAAAATAAAATAAATCCTCCGATGCCTTTTATTCCCCACTGTGAGCAGGCGGAATGCTTTCCTCTTATCTAACTTTTTAGGATATCGGTAGGCACAGTTGCCAGACTAAAGTCGTTATCTTAAGTAGTTAAGTTTATGGATAGCAACAGGTTGAGAACAACAGGTCAATGAATTAAATGCTAAATTTCATTAAACTCCTGCGGAATTTAACGAAATTTAGAGCGCGTCCCCTGGGTGGCGGATAAGGGAGCCCACCAGATATGTTGGGGTGGTCCGAATATGTTGAATAAGGACTCGTGGACTAACAGGGCCACAGGGGGGGGGGCTATCATCTTGATAGCAAGGGAAGTGGATATTTCTATCTCTACTCTATCTCTATGTCTTCTCTTTAAAATTCCTTCCTACCACTTTAAGGCAAGCTTGAAATCCTCAAAAAAAAAAAAGAAAGCCTCTCGAAAGTATAAAAGAAAATCAGAACATAGAAGAAGAATGGTCAAACCTAAAAACCATATTGACAAAAGCTGCAAAAGAAAGTTTAGGAACAAAGAAAAAGTGGAAAAGAAAAAGAGTCATTAGGGACTGGGATGATGAAATTAAATGCATTATTGAAGAAAAGAAAAAAAGCATCAACCTAAAAAACAATTGAATCAAAAATCGAATACAGCAAAAAAAAAAAAACAATAGTAAAAGCAGCATGCAGGAGAATAAACAGAAACAGAAAGAACAATTTTCTAACAAAATTAGAGAGATACTGTACGCTCAAAAGACCTAATGCATATAAAATCCTCAAATATCTAAGCAATGAAACTGGAAAAAAAGCAGATATTAATACCATTGAAATATAGAAACATGGCAAAATTACTACCAAGATCTGTGATATGATGAAAACATTCAAAACAGAAAACCACCCTTTGTAAACATCTCGGACAACTTGGAAAACATCACTCTAGAAGAATTAACAGAAGCATTAACCCAAAGCAAAACAGGAAAGGCTCCAGGAGAAGACATTATAAACTTGGAACTTATCAAATATGCAGGACTTGAATTCTTACTCAGGTTACTTAACTTTTATAATATGATTTGGAAAGAAGGAAAATGCCCACAAGATTAGACCAAAGCAATAGTTATCCCCCATCTACAAAAAAGGACACAAGTCTGATTGCAACAATTATCATGGAATCAGCTTCCTTAGTACCTGTTATAAAGTATATGCAAAAATCTTAGCATATAAACTTAAACGTATAGTAGACCCAAAATTAATAGAAGAACAAAATGGATTCAGAAAAGGCAGGTCTTTGCATAGACTCTGCATTTACGTTAAAATTACTAATCCAAAAAACACAGAGAAATGAACATAGAAACACACACAGCTTTTATAGATTACACCAAATCATTTGATAAAATTATTAGAGAAAATCTATGGGAAATCCTGGAAGAATATGAAATACCAAACCAACTCTTTAGAGCCTTATTTAATATATATCAAGATAATAAAATATCTGTGGATAACAATAATTCAACATCAAGTTGGAAACCAATAAATAGAGGAGTACGTCAGAGTTGTCCTCTCTCACTGGTTTATTTAATATACACAGAGATAAAATCATAAAAGATAACTAATGAAGGAGGATTCAAGATAAACCGTAACACCAGATTAGCTACTCTTCTTTTTGCCGATGACCAAATTATCTTTGGAAATAATGAAGATGAACTACAAAAATCATTATGCAGTCTAAATAATCTGATAAAAACATATGTTATGGAAATATCAACAGACAAAACAAAAGTCGTGGCCTTCAAAGGTGCTAATCCAATAAAAAGCAAATTAGTAATTAACAACAAAATAATAGTGCAAGTAAATACATTCAAATATTTAGGATGCACAATGCCGTATGAAAATGAAGCTGATTATATAGAACCAAAGATATCAAACTTTTTAAAAGTAGTAGGCATTATAAATAAAATTTTTAAACCCAATTATGTACAAAAACACACACGAATAAAAATCTATAATACAGTAGCTAACTTTATGGCAGTGAGAAATGGACCTTACTTTATGGAAGTGAGATAGACAACAACAAAAAAAAAGCAAACGAAAGAAGAATTAAATCATCCGAAATGAAATTTCTGCGCAGAACTGAAGGAGTCACAATAATGGACAAAATGAAAAGCAGCGAAATCAGAAAAAAACTTGGAATTACAATCTCCCTAAATGAAACAGTTATTTGCTAAAGATAAAAATGGAAAGAACACATACTGAGAATGAAGAGAAGCAGAATACCTAAACAAATTCTAAATTACCACCCAAAAGGTACCCGATGCAGAGGAAGACCCTTAAAAAGATGGAATTGACTCCGTAACAGGCCACTTGGCCTATAAGCCTGGAAAGGAGGAAGAAGAAGAAGAAGTAAATGGATCAACAGGTTGAGAACTCACAGCAAGAGTATGGCAGAAAATTGCCGCCATGGATTAAAAACTTAGCAAGATTTGAAAATTCCTACTTGCCTGCGACAAATGTCGACTAATTTGAGAATTATTTGAAAAACACAATTAAAAAAGTTCTCTAGTCAATGAATTAAATGCTAAATTCTCTCGTCTCGTAATTTGCTGTGCCTGTCAACACTTGTATTGGCAAGCGAGTTTGTCTATTTTTAGAGGAAGAAAAAACGATTTTCTGTAATAAATGAATAATATAATGTAATTTAAAAGCCCTGTATCTCCATATGAGACTAACTAATTTAACTTCAATTAAAAGTGACCTTATAACGGTTTTTTGTGTTGAACCAGGGTCTTTACCAGTAAAGGACATCATCAATTCTGACCGAGAGAAGGAAGTTCTCTGTGTACTTATCTCTCAAGTTTTATTAAATTCCATTGATCCATTTTATCGTAATATACAATTTCGACACTTTTTGTTCCTGAAAAAAAAAAAAAAGTCTGATTGAAACTAACATTATGGTGACTCGATAAGGTTTTGTAAGGATTCCAAATACCAAATTTCACCAAAATCCGCCAGACTGAGACCTAGAATAATTTGCGTATGGATGGATGGAGAAAAACGAAGCATCGGTGCTTATGCATTTTTGTAAAATTCTCCTGAAAAAAAGGGAACACGGAATATATTGCATAATATACTGGAGATTCCAAAAATATATTTTTCTTTTTCTTATCTTTTTTTTCCCGTATACGATATCCTTCAAGAGTTCGCAACCTTAGCATGTACTCAGTTTCTAAAACTCATTTCTTTCCATACCTGGTAAGCGTTATCAAAATCGAGGACCTTTCTGATTCACCATTGTAAAAACACATCTGTAACATAACTTAGTCGTAAAACAAATAAGATCTTACAAGTTAAATTAACTTTAGGTTGTATTTCAAATAAACAGCCAACAATGCTTGTAAGATTTGCAGTTAAAATTACTAATTACTATAATTCATCAATTAGTATTTCAGATTTAAGGTAGCAGAAAATTAATGAAGCTTTCTGTCGTCGTTACCTTTCCGCTAATTTAATAAAGAACCTTACATGAATAATTAATAACATATTAAGGTAATTTGTGCAGGTAACGAAACGATTTTTTCCTTTTTCCTTTACTTATGAATGTTACTGCTGTGGTCAATCGAAATTGATTAGTCCAACATACAGAAACTCCCTCGTCAAGAGAACACTAATTACATTATGGTTCTGTAGGATTGACTCATAATTAATATCTATTAGTTCTGGTAACCGGCTAAAAAGAAAGTGCAGTGATTAGTCCACTGAACGCATGGGCAAATCAAGGGACTGATGATGAAAGTCATAATTTAATGCGATGCTTCTCTTATCAATTATATCAGTAGTTAAAGAACATTTCCTGTAATTTTATCAGTACGATAATACTTTATCTCGATTTTACTGACAATCTTTAATGAACAGCGAAACGTTCGCGATATGTTCAGTTAATAAAAATATTTAAAATTTATGGCAGTCTCAGGAGGAGTGAATGAAGAGAAAAGAGTTAATTCGAGGCATTTTGAGTCGCATTATCACTGGGCATTGACTTAACTGCATTGTTTTTAAACAAATTTAGAAATAGATACTCACGTCACGCAAAAGTAGTCATTGATATATTTGTAGACTTCAGTTTGTGAATATCCTAAATCAAATCACTTCTGCTGTTTCACAATGATATGTCGTAGCTTGTCCTCAATTAATACTCGTGGAAAAGTACATTATCTTCTTCTTCTCTCTTCCATCATCTATGTGGATGATGATGAGGCCGAATGAACTCTTTCCACTTCTGTCTTTTCCTGGAGAGACCAAACAATTCTTTCCAGTTTGGTGTCGCTAATTCTGGACCATCCTTTGGATCTTTTACCTTTCATCGTTGTATACAGGGCTTTAATTGGTAATCTTTCTGTTCTCATTCTGGTCACATGGCCAAACCATCGCAGTCTTCTTTCTTGGATTTTGTCTACTATTGTTATTTCTTGATTTAGCCATTTCCTTATGTCTTCGTTTCTTGGTCTATCCAGCAGAGTTAACAATTTTTTCTCTTCAGCCTTTTTGAGATGCAGAATGATTTTTCCTTTTGGAAACACTGTTGCTTCAGCCATAATTTAAAAAAAAACCGACACAACCCTTACATTCAGCAATCACATTACCTTACTCTGGGATATTCTCATTGTTTGACTGCTTGTTTGTTGTGTCTGGAAGACTTAAAACACTATCATATTTGACATAATGTGATAGATTAAAATTAAAATAGATGTCATAACGTTTCGTAACTGCCAATTTCAAATTTTGCTCCCTTCTTAATCTTTTACAACGTATGACCTGGTTCTTTCTAAAAGGACTTCTTGTCGCATTTGGAATTGTAAATCAGAAAGGTCTGAACACTGTATTAATAGTTCGTAAATACGCTTATTTAACAAATTAAAATTTCATTATGTAGAAACGTACGTAAATGAACTAAAATGAATATTGTTATTTACTGATATTTACTCATTAGAACTAAAATAACTTTTTTTAAGTTATTTTTGCAAGCTAATATTGTTTATTTATTTAAAAATATTACATCTAAGAGTTCCTATTTAATAAATCTTAAAAATATCCGCCGTCAACATGTATGCACATCCTGACTTGTTTATCTGTGGGAAATAACTTTACAAACAGTTGCGTCATCATTGATAAATTTTGAAGAATCGAAACTTTTCTGAACTAGCTGTTCTATTCTTTTCCCCGAAAGACTTGGTTTCTATCTCGCGTTCATATACCGGAAGAACCTAAGCTGGACACCGTGTTGTAAACATAACTTTGCACATTAACATCTAGTGAACTAAGAACTGTTACCATCACGATAGCCAATTCTCCAGACCTCACTGCGCAACCATTTGTGAGGAAGTTTTATTTAAATACAGAATGAGGTTCCTAATAGAGATGGAAGGATATAGTGTAAGGACTTCAACGATTGTATTGGCAGAGAAATATTCTCTAAGAGAGCAGCATTTCATTTTGCAGAGCTCGAGTTTAAACATCATCTGTCAGACCTTGAGGGAAGATTATGATACAATGGGCTGCTAACAAAAATGCCCGCATTTACAGAAAAACGATATTGAAAATATTTCCAGCATTTAGTATGGATTATCATTATCCTCAGAAACGAACACATGAAGCGATACGAACATGTGTAATCAAATAAATCATAAAAATCTATTATACGCCGACCTCACTGGCAGCTGGTGGAAATTCTTCGGTACTGACAGGTGAACTGCGCTTTGAATAATTCCTCCTCGTTCACAGTCTTTTGGCTTATTATTAATATTATTATTATTATTCCTGATACATCCAAGGAATCCGAAGACTCATCGCGGGAGGACACCTACAACTGTCTCAACCACTACACCGAACCCCCACTACGAATAATCTCCATCAACACCATCTACCTACCACCCACCTCCACCACCACCACCACCACAACTAGTATTTTTTTGTCTGTAAACTGCGTGTGTTCTGGGCTTCTATCAACACTTGAAGTCTGGTTTTGAGAATAGCGTAAGATTTCTTTATTTCTATTTTGTGGGCCGTTTCTAGGCTGATAGTATTTTTATTTATTTATTTTGGATAGAGTATGGAAGTATGAAAATATGAAATAGAGTATAAAATAGGAAAAAATAATAAAAATATGAAAATATTTAGTATGAAACCATACCACATGCAATTATTTTTTTTTTAAAGATATTACCCGATGTTCAGGTAGAACTTTTACATATCTGTGTCTATGTTTGTCGATTTCTAATTTATATAAGTTTAAATTTTATTACTTTACAAGAATTCCAATAATTTTCCATATTTCTTTTTGTAATTTTATTAATTGCTGATGTTTTTTTTTTTTAAACAAAATAATGCTTTTTATTGATATCATGATTCTTAACTCACATTAACCATCAGTGTGTAATTTTCAAAGTAACAGGATACTTGAATAAAAATTAACATTTTTATCTTCTGCAACAGTTAATCTGGTTTGAGAGTAACAACTAATACGTGTTACGCTTGTTGTCATGACTATGATACAACGAGTGTTAGGAAACGATACTCGTCGTCATTTTATATATATATATATATATATATATATATGGTATAAAACGGAACGTTTATTTTTCCGTCATCTTGAGGTAAGTTAGGTAAGATATTCGTTTAAAATCTTCTAGTCTTCGCATCATTCCTACTTGTACCACGATTTTTCATATCATTGTCATATATGTATGTATATGAGTTACGTCGCAAAATTTACAAACCATTCTGTGTCTCAAGAATGAAGATAATTTTCTTGTACTTTATTATTTTAATTTATTATTTTTAAGATCATTTTATTATATTAATCGATTAGTATTAATATTAGTATTAGTATTAATGGATTTATTATATTAATCGATTGTTTTATAGGCTAAAGGAAAACATCAAACTGTTGAATTAAATTCTAAATATAGGCTGCTAAAAGTGGAGATTCCGAAGAATATTTACATTATACAATTATTTGAATGGTGAGTTAAATTGTATAAAAGCATTTATAACACTTTCATAATTGTATAGTAATATGGTAGTAAAATTAAAATAAATAAATATAATAATAATAATAAATAAAATAAAATAATACAAATAAAAACTGAAACGAAACGCGTTATTTGGAATTTATGCCACTAAATGGAAAACTATAAAAACAATACTGCTTTAATTGAAATATATCAGGTTGCATTTCTTTAATGCTTTATGTTTCATGTTGACTTCAAACATTTCTCGCCGATAAACGTTTTGGGACGCTTGTAGTGAGGTTGAGCTGTTTTATCCGATTATACTGCTTTTACGGTTTCCTCCACAGGCATGAAATAACGTACAACAGAACTGCAACGTGCGTCTTTCTTATTTTCACTTCGTATCATTTCTCTTCTTTTGTATTTTTGTTTATTTTTTTATTGACTCCACACACGACCGGTCACAAAACCTATAACAGAACGAAGCCATTTGTGAGAAAGCAGTTAAGGAGAAAGAAGGAATCTATTAACCATTTTCTTTAAAAGCTGGGGATTGTATTCATTCAGAAAAACAATATATGGAGGAGGTTGTTCCAAAGAACAAAGGTAGCGGGAAGAAGGAAGAAGATGGGAAATTTGTTCAATATAGTTGGAGTCGAACTGTGTATGGATGCTGACCAGTGGCTTCTCTTATTCTTTCTCTCCTTGTTAAAATATTCAGAGGGAACTTCATTTTTTTTATTGTTATTCTTTCTCTTTTAGAAAAACAGGCATAAAATATTCAACTGTATGGTGAGCTCTTTTTGGTTCTTTCAAGAAAACGAAACGTATACCTACAATAACTTCAGTAACTCTGTTCACCGGACAGTATCGCGAACAATAATAACATTTGATTGACTGATCAGTTGATAAAAAGAAATCCATGTAGATGATAGAAATGTACACAATTATACGTCATATTTTATTTTATTTTTTGCAAAATATTCGAAACAAATTTGACAAATTGTACTTAGAAAACATCCATAAGATTATCACCCCCATCTCCTTCGATATATTTCTTCAAAAATAATGGAGAAAGACATGAATAATCAACTTCTCCACTTAGAGATACGCTGTTTAATCAAAGACTACCAGTATGGATTCAGCCACTTGATCCATGGTTTATATTACTCACCTCTGAACACAAGCCATGGAAAGGGTTGAAGAAACTGGTTGGTTCTCTTCAGAGACCAGGCAGAAACCTTAAGAGAGCAAAAACTCTCGTTCAGTACTAAGGAACTCGAAGTGTCAGAGAGGTGTATTTATCGTAAGCGAACTCTCGGTCGGTGCGTAAAGTATTTACTAAAATAAAGAGCCAAAAGGCTTCATTTTGGCGATGCACCGACCGAGAGTTCGCTTACGAAAAATACACCTCTCTTGGTGCGTAAAGTATTTACTTAAATAAAGAGCCAAAAGAATTGGGCTGCTGAGTTTAAATGCGGTCGAACCAGCCTTGAAGATAATCCACGTGAAGGACGTCTAAAGAGTGTAACAACACCAGAAATCATTGATCAGCGCACAATATGGTATTGGATGACCGGCAAGTCAAAGTGTATGAAATTGCTGAGAATATAGACATTTCAAAAGAACGTGTAGGATATACTTTGCATGAAGAATTGCAAATGAAAATGCTTTGCACAAGATGGGTGCCGCCCTTGCTCATAGCAGATCAAAAACGAACTCTCAAGAACATCTCTGAACAGTGCTTGGAGCGTTTTAACAAGAATAAAACTGGTTTTGTGCGTCGATTTATTACTATGGATGAGAATTTACACACCAGAATGCAAACAGCAGTCAAAACAGTGGACAGAAGCCAGTTGTTCAGCGCAAAATAAGACAAGGGCATGGCATCGCTGTTTTAGGATGCTAAAGCATTTTGTTTATTAACTGTCTTGAAAAGGGTAAAACAATAACCGAGGAATATTATTCCGAACTTTTAACCAGACTAGATGAAAAAATTCGTGAGAAAAGACCTCGTTTGTAGAAGAAAAAAAATCATCTTTCATCAGGACAATGCACCTGCCCACAAAGGTGTTTTGCCAATGGGAAAATCAAGGGATCTGCACTATGAATTGTTGGAACATCTACTCTATTCCCCAGATTTAGCTCCCTCTGACTTCTATCTCTTTCCCAAAACTAAAACTCTTCCTCACTGGTCAGCGTTTTTCTTCGAATCAAGAGGTTGCAGCTAGAGGGTATTTTGCAGATCTTACTGAGAACCACTACAGGGACGGGATAATGGCGCTGGAGCAACGCTGGAATAAATGTATTAGTCTTAAGGAAAATTATGTTGAAAAACAAATATAATAGAAATTATAAATTCGGTTTTTAATTGTTAGGCCGAGAACTTTTCAGACCACCAACATATGTTGTAGAGATGAAGCATTCTAAGTTTCTGTATCTTACAAAACTATGCTTTAAATGATGATCTCGTCATCATTCTTTTCACTTGAGTGAAAACAACTTTTGTCTACTTCAGCACTATCAAAACAATTCCTGTCCTGTCTTATTTCTCGAAAGAATGATCTTCATTTCTCCGTATCTTTATTTCCTTCATAATGCAGATACAATTATGACGCGCCACTTAGTTTCGGTTGGAAAAACTGAATTAGAATCACATTTTGGACGGTAAAAACATTTATAAGATATTTTCAACCGAAGGTGAGTTTATCTATCTTATATGGAGGATGAAAGGTTTTCCATCTCATAAACTAGAGTTTTCTCCTAAAAACAGGCTGCAGTTCACAAAGTAGCTGGAGAACGCATGTTATTAGCATACATGATATACCAGCCTCATACCCTTAATTGCTTCCGTCGTAATTCCATTCAGCAGAACATGTCAAACTTTTTTTAAAACCTAGATAATACCCAGATTGCCAACAAGATATGAATTTTCTCTATCTCTTTCTTTTCGGACCGACTTCATTTGTAGCATTTTCTGGAGGGCGCAAGCGCACGCACGCACGCACGCACACACACACACACACACACACACGCACACACACACACACACACACACACACACACACACACACACACACACACACACACACACACACACACACACACACACACACACACACACACACACACACACACACACACCACTTCCAAAAATATGAAGTATTTTTTCACTCAAGACGTTACTTTTTGCCTGCACAGCTGCAAACCATAATAATCCCCAAATCCACCAAAAAATTCTCGGTGCTATCCAGAAAAAAAGGACATTCTGGTTAATAGATGATAACTGTCAGATGCACTCCAATCTTTCTTGTAGAGATTGGAATGAGTCTGTTATGAGTGAGTCTACGTGCTGTTATTGCAATCATTTCTCCACTTTAAACTTGTTCAAAATTGCAAACATCCGTTGTTCAGCATCAGTCTCTTTCTTTCTTTCTCTGTCCTCCTCCCCACTCTTACACGATTCTCAACTAGGTACTGTATCCTCCAGGTGTTTGTTCTGGAAAAAACGTCAGGTGATTCATTCATTAATTTTAGCTATTACCTGCTTCTATCTACGTTTATCAGCCAGCTTTATTGGTTGAGTGAAAAGTGTCTGCATTCTCCAACGAAGAAACTAGGTTCAAATCCCTATCATGACTAATCAAGTGATAATCTACCGCACAAATGAAATATGGTAGGTGTTGATTTAATTGTTTTAATCCTAATTTAGAGAACCCATATACCTACACATTCTCTCTCTCTCTCTCTCTCTCTCTCTCTCTCTATCTATCTATCTATCTCTAACGCCTTTTATTCCCTTATAGGGAGGAGACGAGGCCTTTATCAGCTATCTCTGATTGGCTACCGATCGAGTCATGGGCCAGCTATCAGCGATAGCTGGCCCATGACTATCACTAATTATAAGCGGCCACCGATGAAGAGATGGGAAGCAAGTACTGCCATCTCTTGGTACCTAACTCTAACAGGATATGTATGCTACTGTATGAAATAATGTGGGTTCTGCGGTCGATTTTCTTGAGTTTACGGGACGAAAAACCCGAGTTTCCGGGAGAAAAAATCCGCTTGCTCATCGTGGCAGAGATCGACTAATTCTGGAAACGGTCGAAGATAGGCTTAGAAAAAGTTCCTCCAGTCAGCGACTAGACTTGAGCTAAAGTCTATCTTCGGGCGGCCTAGTGCAGAGGATGCAAACATCACTTCCATTGAGCTACACAGCATTAAATGTGCCTTGTGTACAGTATGTATGAATTATTGGAAACAAAGCCGTCAATTTTAATCTGAAGGTTTCCCCAGATAAAATTTTACAAAACGTTATCGGTGAAGATTGTAGATTATAATTAAACAAGTTATCAGATGAAGGGATACCTCAATCACTACACTTACCTGAATCTGATTACTAAAACTTTCTATACATTTCTCAAGAATTTCGAGGAAAATAATCTTCTTTTTGAACTTTTCAATAGTTTAAAATGATTTCAGTAACTTGGCTCATTTCGGATAAACATTGTGGGACTACTTTCATTAGTTGAATATTTCCTATTATATTTAGCCACATGACAGTAACAGGAAATTTTCAAGGGAAAAAAATGTGTCATTTAAAGTGGACAATAGGAATATTTAAAAATGTTACTGCATTAGTTTAATATTAGTTCAATCTTGATATTGTAAAGTGACCTTTTTTTTTTGTGCGTGGGTCTAAATTAATGTTATTGATCGCTAAAAAGAATTAAATTATTATGGTCTATTTCAAAGTAAAACCTACTATTTAAAGTCATCTCTCTAAATATCATTTCCTACACTGAGCCGATCGTGTTTCATGATCCGAATTTATGATAGAATCACCTTTTAGAAATGATGTATTAACAACATGTGGATATTTTTCTGCTTCAGTAGAAGTACAATCGTTTCTTAGAATATTTTTATATTATAGTGATTTTGGACATCATCAGACTGTATGGGTGGGAGCGAGCGTGTGTGTGTGTGGAAATTTTGAAAATATACATTCATGTGGGTGAGGAAAGGAGTACACACAAACTTCCTTCTTTTTTCTCGCCTCCCGAACACTACTGCTGAAAATTTCACAGCATACAGTATTTGAGCTTCCATATTTGTAAATTATGACGCTTTAAGCATTAAATGATTTATTTAGCAAATATTTTTTTTTTCTCTAAAATGTAGAGATATCACAGTCGAATAAATACAGCAGTGTGTCGAATTACTTGGTTTTGAAAGGTAAGTGGCGGCTTTTTTACTTCACATCACAACATTTTGTGTATGCGATAGAAAAATAAATTATACGCTCGAAAACGAGCAATGTCTAACTTTAGTTTTGCATCATTACTCGGAATAAGGATAGAAGTGAAACCATTCGTATGAGGCTGTGAATATCAAGCTGACTGCACAAAGGATGTATTTATAGCTTTTGCATACCCGTTATATTTTATGATTAGTTAAATGGCCCATTTCTTTATGTTAAAACAAAGAAATGGTGCGGAGCTTAAACAGTTTCAGTAGCTGACGTAGAAACAAGTTAACATCCCCCCCCCCTGCGTTACATTAACATTTCCGGGTCTATTCTGTGATAATCGTTGGACCAGTTAGTAACTACCGAAACCGTGTTTTTTCCGGTCCAGGTCTAACAAAAGAATGGTACTACAAAAATTCTGTTCTTACAGATGACTTGATAAGCACATTTCTTTGAGAACGACTTACAAGGAGAGTGTTACTGGTCTCCTGCATAATTAATATCCTTACGTTTCTGAATCGCGAGCACTTTCCTTGGTGCATTTGTTTTTGCATGTCCTTATTTCTTTTCTGTCGGCGCCAATGAATTTGCTGACTCAAATCCGAATCATAAAGAAAAAACAAGAAACACTCAAATGCAAGTAATAATAAAGTAGCGGGGCATTTTAAAAATTTAAGGGAGAAAACTCCATTTTGCTTTTAATGTCTTATTAGGTGGATCTTCATGTATTGCTTTAAAATCATAACTTGGTTACATTTCTAGTTTTTTTATTTCTTAAAAAAAAGATTTCAGGAGAGCTATTCATTTCACCTTCCATTAACGTGTTATACCAATGATACTGCATTCAACTGACGTGGCCAACATTCGCTAGGATAAGAAGCTTATTGCTGCCCTACGGCCAGTTTTCGTGTTTTGACAAACCGAAGTCATAGTCTAGCTTTACAGACCAATTTAGAAATTGTTGGACTCAGAAAGAACTTTGAAATGTCATTAGCAGCTTACAATAAATACAAATCCTGCATATTAAAGCTGTTTTTTACTTCTTAGCTGCTTTATGCGAGGAACTTATAATAATGCAACGTGTGTGATGTTTTTTCACTGTTGTTTGTTCGGCTGTTTTATTTTGTCTACGAAATGATTCGATTCCTTCCTACATTCTAATTTGGTTTCCTCATGTTTCGTGTTAAGCTTCTTTTCTTGTGTACTTTATTACTATTATTATTATTATGTGATGCCTCCAAGGACTCATCGTGGGAGGACACTCCACGCCACACAACAAAACTCCATATATACTTAATCCTCCACTATACACTATACCACCATCCATCCTCTACACTGTATATACACCGCTCCACTATCCACCCTCTACACCATGGGGGTTCTCACCTGGTTGTGGTCGCGGGCGCCTTCGAGATTGGGAAGAGACTGACGGGCACCAATATTTTTTTTCTATGAAAATTTATATTTGCTTATCATAGCAAATGATAACAATTAGCAAATTAATTAACTATGAAACTAGGATAAATACACATATAACATTTATTATAGAACTAAATTATTTGATTCTCATTCTTTGTCATTATAATTATTAAAAATAACAAAACGAAATTTCATACGTAAGAGATTTTTCCTCAGATTTATTTAAAAACTGTAGTTAAAATTATAAAAGAACAAAAAAAATTGTATATCGCCAAATTAATTAAATTAGTGTGATCTTTGGCATTGCATTTCATTGACTAATTTCTCACAGTTGGAAGTGTATTGATGATGTTCCTATTCGTAAACAATCGCCAAGGTTGGCATTGATAAGTCGAGATCTGGTTCTCGATTTAATGATATTCATGGTTGAAAATAGTGATTCACACAAATAAGTGGAACCAAAAAAAGAAGTTTTCATCCTCAGTGTGGGATTTCAGTATGATGTCATTTTGAAGTTCCAAAATCTCCTCTTCAATTTCTTGCGTTCCTGCTTGAAAGAGTGCGCTGTTGATTCAGAAATTTCGTTAATCTCTATTTGAAATGACTTTCGAGGTTGTGTTTCTTCGTCACTAATACATCGAGCAATAAGCTTATTTGGATTACTCATTTTGAGGCAAAATTTTTAAACACGAGAAAACAACGTATGGTCAAAGCGTGGCGACAACACTGAAGTGGTGACACATCCCTCAAGCGCACGGTTGCCATTAGACTAAGTGCATAAAACATACGCACAAAATTGGCACTGGTAACACTCGCACTCAAAGACAAAATAATTACAAAATGTTCATAATATAACATAAATATTAACATTTTTATGATTTCAATAAATATTATTACTCCATCCATCAGTGACTCGAACAGACACTTGCACCCACGGCCTTTCCTAACCGTAGTATGAGGATAAGGTTGTTACTCCTATGCCTCCAAATATTCTTGTCTGTAAATTGCATGTGTTCTACTGGCCGGTTTGTCTGTTTTGAGGGACGAAAAACCCGAGTTTCCGGGAGAAAAATCCCTCTACCTCTGTATGAGACCGGCTAACTCACCTTTAGTCGAAAGAGATCAGATAAAAAACTGTTGACATTCACGTGCGTTCTTATTCACTGTATTGCAATTCAATTATCTTTCAGCTCTTTTTAATTGCCGGTCTGGTTGGCCAAGTGGACAGCGTATTTACTGTGCAAATAACACGCTGTGGGTTGTAATCCTACCATAGGAATGGATGTTTACAAATGTCTATGATTGGTAGATGAATTTTATCGTCCTCTGTGAGATAACTTCTCTGTTTATGGAGGCCTGAAGTGGCCGGAAAAATTTCCATATTTAGTTTCTAGATCAGCATTTGTGGATTATCAAACTCGTTGCCCCAGTTTTCAACTTTTCACGAATGAGATTCACATAAAACATATTTTGTTAGAATGAAAATCACTTTGATCATTCAGTGTCGTTTCATTCTTTCTAAATAAAGAAATTTAGGTACGTTTCGCAAAATGATAAATAGTCAACAAAATTCGTTTTGTCTGACCATAGTCATTTCAGGACTTCGCTGGATGAATTTTATCGAAGTCCTCACTAAAATTGTTTTTTTCAGTTCATTCCATTGGACCACATACAGTGAACACAGAGGGATAAAACAAAATTATGTCTACAATTCATTAAGCATAGTTTAATATGAAATACAGCAACTTTTAATAAAATTCTCAGATTTTTACAAAAGTACATGACTCGATAGAGTTCTCTGAATAGCATAAATTTGTTGCAGACTTCACTCTTAACGAAAACTGGAACATCGGAAACAATCAAAAATCAACTCTAAACAATTTTAGTCTTGTATTTAGTCTCACATTCTGTATTGAATGTGAACAATTACAAGGACTTGATGTCGCGATTTATTTTTGTATGGTCGATTCTCTTTAGTACATTCATTTCTGTTGTAAAATCTCTTAGGTTCAAAATTGATCGATGAAGAGCTATGTTTATATATAATTCTATTTTTATTGAATAAAAAAAACGAAATGATAATAATTTTTCCTGGACGATGAAATTGAAGTTAGCATTTTAGAATACTTTTAAGATTTGTTGAGTCCTTTCATTCTGATCATTTAATGGTAACATCATGTGTATGGTGTGCATCACAACAACCTGTAAGTTTAATTGTGATAATGGATGATGCTATCGCGATGCTTTCCACTTTATGATTCTCTCAACAATTACTTCTTGCTTGTTAAAATACTGCATACCTGCATACTTATTTTAATTGCTTGTATTTGTGTATCGATTTTTATGTTAGATTAAAAAAACAAAGGGAGAGAGAGAGAGCGAGAGAGAGCTGAGACAATAATTAAGAATTTCTTTATACCATACAAAATTAGAAAGCAGGGATTAAAACATATATTTTCATTCTTTTTTTCTAATTTTATGCTAGACTGCAATAACTTTCAGAGTGAGTAGAAAGATTTCACTATCACTATTTTTTTTTCATAAGCTTTTTCTTAAAACAGTTTTCAGACTCAGAAATACAGAAAAGCTATGCGCAATATGCGAAAAGCTAACCTTAAAGATATATTTACTGTTAAACAGCTACTTTTCCTTGAACTTTGGTGGGTTACTACACTCTAAGAAATCTCAACGGGGAGGTTTACACAGACAGAAGCGCATCTCTTATTAGATGTTGCTTGCAGACCCTTGGCAAGTTACTAATTGGATCATCCGCAAGTCTACCTCCCTGTTTCCTTTCCCTCCTGCCCACTGCGTCTCGGCGCACACTTACTTGCTTTGCTACACGAGTAAGTTCAGTGTACTTCTCTCCTTGATTTGCTGCCCACTTTATAATGAACAGTAAGAGTTGCTACGCATAACTGCATGTCTGTTCGCAAGCATGTTCAACCTGTCATGTAACGTCCTGATTACGATGAGCACATATGCAGATATGAAAGATGTCGACGCAGTAGATGAATGTTAATAAGTTTCTCCGACACGGAAATTCTAAAAGTTTTGACCTAATTTAAAATTAGCAGCCTCCATAATGTTGCTCGACAGACGTAACATCCAAGTTATTCAAGCTTCCTATCAGACCAAGAAAGACAAACTCATGTCTGTCTCGGAAATCTTGCAGGTAATTTATCAGCTGATGTGCATGCATAAGAGAGTCAAGACTCACAAGAGAGAATTTTAGGTTGTAATTAGAAGGTAGTGGTTCTCACTAAGTTTTAAACTTAAAGACTTGCTAGGTTTACTGCAGTTTTGAATTAGATCTTTTAGACGTAGGTGAATCTCTCTGCCTTCTCTTGGGAAAGTGGTATTAAAACTTTAGAAACGTTAATTAGCTCATAGTCGTGTCCATTATCAAAGCATTACAGGTGTTCCGATGAGACCTCATTATTCATTATCAAATCTCTAGATAGACAGTAATTCGAAATTGAAAAAGCATTGATATCAGTTTACTGATCCAAACTTTAGTTTAATCCCAGTTAACTTTTTTTTTCTTTTATAGCGAGAACTTTCCACTTTTAGCTTTTTCCCCCTTTCACTATTACCGAAGACAGTTTGCAAATAAATGAAGAATAGCAAAGATACACAAAAATTAGTGCACTTTAAAGCTTTATCAAGAAACGGGCATAAAAAAATCTTCACGACCGAAAGCTGGCCAGTTGAGTAAGACAGCAGTCCCATTTAAAAAAAAAAAAAACCTCTTTCTCTCAGGGGATAGAGAGTAGACATGACTCACACCGTTTTTTTACCAGAATTCTGTAGAATGCATTGCATGGATATTTGTGCAATGATTAAAATCATAAGAGTTTAATCATGTTGCGTGAGACCACCTCTGCCTCGTTCCTAGGAGATCTGAAATGCATGAAAAATATACCATGTTTGGTCTTAGCGATCCTGGATTATTTAACCCATAATCCGTTTACCGTTAATATATTATAGTTTTTATTTTAACCTTGGCTTACAAGGATGTGATTATCACACAAAAAGACGAAATCCTTAAATATACGTATTTTTTAAAGTCTAACACCAAGGCAACTCATATACGTTTTACTGTTGACCAGATTCGAAACTTCATTGAGGTACAAACATTAGTTTGCCTACTCAATGAGAAGTTGTTTTATTATCTCTACTATAAAATGATTTAAGGCCTTCCTCAAGAAACTATGTTTTATGATTTGTTTCAATAAATTTAGTTTAATCCTTTATCCAAGTGTGAGCAAACCAAGTTTGCGCCTGAAAGTATCTTCAGGACTGGGGTAAGGTAGTACAACACCTGGAAACTCGTAGCAAAGGTGGAGCAAGAAAACATCACTCCTATCTCAGTATCTCCCATAATGCAAAACACATCTCCTTGCGGATATGTATAATGTTATGCGTTAAGGGGAGGGCCACTACCCAGACTAGTTTCGACCTTTATTGAGGTCTCTTCAGTGGGAGCCAGGTCCAGATGAGGAGATACCACGCAGGAGCAATCGCAAGGTCATCTCTACCTATAGGAGTTGTCAAAAGGTGTGCCACCTTTTTTTATTAAATTACTCTGGATTTAGATAAAGATGTTGAAATTTTATTTTTCACTTGGTAAGACTATAATTGGCCTGGCTCCCACTGAAGAGACCTCAATAAAGGTCGAAAATAGTCTGGGTAGTGGCCCTCCCCTTAATGCATAACATTATACATATCCGCAAGGAGATGTGTTTTGCATTATGGGAGATACCGAGTTAGGAGTGATGTTAGCTTGCTCCACCTTTGCTACGAGTTGCCCGGCGTTGTACTACCTTACCCCATTCCTGAAGATACTTTCAGGCGCAAACTTTGTTTGCTCACACTTGGATAAAGGATTAAACTAAATTTATTATAGTCTTACCAAGTGAAAAATAAACTTTCAATATGATTTGCTTCGTTTTACACGTTGCACCGTCGATGAATTTCATGTAATATATAAATATTAAATTCCTCATTAACTTTTGGCTATGAGTAATGAATAAATAAATAAAAGAAAATAAAAAAACGGAAAAATGTTTTCTTCGAAGAAGTGACGGATGAACAACATTTGAGTTTAAACAAGAGAAAATGCTTAGAAAATGGTTTCTACTATACAGAGAAATTTATACGCATTTATTTTCGATTTCCTTTTATATTCATCACAACTATTCAGAAATTATTTAGATCCGAGTTCAGTGCGGAAGCGTATGTGTCTGTACATCTTAAACCATCAATTTCTGTGGCTAATGGTGTCTTCTCTTTTTTTCACATTCATGCAGAGTGTGTGTGTGTGTGTGTGTGTGTGTGTGTGTGTGTGTGTGTGTGTGTGTGTGTGTGTGTGTGTGTGTGTGTGTGTGTGTGTGTGTGTGTGTGTGTGTGTGTGTGTGTGTGTGTGACAGAAGGAAGGAGAGAGACCGTTGTACCTGTCGAAAACAAATGTCAGAAGCATTTCTTAATGAATTTTTCCCGAGATGCGTTCTCACATGCACTTTAAAACCTATTTTTGGTAATCTCACCACCGTGTAGGATAGTAAGATTACCAGGTATCAGTAGTTCGATTTCTCATAGTGGACATCGATTCGCTCATGAAGACAATCTCACTGCTTGGTTATTTAGTTTAAAAAAAATCAAACTTCAGACTATTCATAGAAAATAGTGATTACCAGAATTAGATTTTAAAAATAGCAAAGTGGTGCCGGGAGAGGACTTATGGAGTTTACGCATGCAGTATAACAGTAAACAGTACTTTAATAACAGATTTTTTGAGGCGATTAAAGGATTTGAAGCACAAAGAAAATTTGTTGACAAAATCGAATTCATTTTCTGTATGGTGAAATATTAAGAGACGTGATTGACATGTTGAGAGGAAGTGCATTAATTATACTGGACATGTTATTTAATATTTCCACGGCGACTAAGTAACGTTCACGTGTTATTTACGTTAATAATTATGTACCTTTAAAAATTATCGAAACTTTATAAACCATTTTTAAAGTAAATTCCCATTAATATGCTCTACATTCTCAAATTTCTTTCCGGTTGCACACGTATGGTGGACTCGTTATTTTCTGTTTTTCATTTATTCGTTTTTTCTTTTTGTACATTAATGTACAAATTTTTGGTAATGTGACTAGACATCTTTTGTAAGTCTTTTGATTGCAAAATCCACACTATTTCTGACACTTTTCTTTCTTATTTCGCAAATATTTTTCTATGTAGAGATTTTAGAAAGTCTATTTCCATTTTCTAAATATTGATCTCCCAATCAGTGTTTAATCAAATAAGCTTGTTAGCTTCAGATATTTAAATACAGTCCTATCTCTTTCTTTCTCTCTCTCTCTCTCATTAATCGCAAAGAAGAATTCTTTTCTTCTACTTCTTGTCATCGATGATGACATAAGACTCAGTAGAAAAGACAAAATTTTCATTCTTTTGTGAGAGTAACTTTGTGTTATTACTTCAGTAACTAAGAAAGTAGGTTCCCTTTAGTAAGCGGCATTACTTCTAAATGCCTATTAATCCCGTACTCTAGAGAAGTGTCTCTAAAAGCTCCTTAAAATTTCTTTACTCTGTAAAGATTGGCAAGATTAGCACGTAAACTGTACTTTTTAAGAAACACGTTCGAAAGGCAGTTGTTCACAGACTAGCAGTAGAATGGATGAATGAAGATGAATCTAAATTTGTTTTGTGAGTTGGGAGTTGAACTGTTAATGGATGCTTAGTTGTTGAGGATTAGATGAACGTGAGGAATTTGTTAATGCAATTCTAATGAACATTGGCAACGGCAATATCCGTAGAAAATGTATTCAGCACAAACTACGTGATAAAAATTAAAGCGAGTCAGAGAGAGAGAGAGAGAGAGAGAGATGCGGGTGATTATTAATCCAACTGCTTTCGTATTCACAGACGCTATTTATGATTATGTTAAAGCGACTAATGGTTATGATAAGGCAGATATATCACGTTCATTAATTCATATTTAATATTAATGAGCTTTATCAAGAAATCGTTTCTTTCAGAATATTGAACTTGTGAACTGTGCAGGGAATAATATTCCGTTTTTCTGAGAATACCATCATGAAAATAATGTTTTTACTTTCTTTCACCAGTTTTCCTTTTATTTCTCATTCTTCTATCCAAACGCCATTTGGTTTGGAAATATTTAACTTACATGCTATGAAAAATTAAATTTCAATCATGCTATGTATGAAAATGTACTGATTATGAAAACATATACAAGCAGTATGTGTTTTCATAATTGTTTTTCAGACTAAAATATATTAATGAATGAATAAGGAATAGATAAGAAACATTTATTAAAATTTGAGGCATCAAACACCTTTATTCAACATGCTAATAATGAAGATACCACCATAAAGAAATTCTTGGAACAATGCGAACATCATATCCTTCACTTCACCCAAATCACACTTCTTAAGATAACCAGCTCATGCTTCAAAACATTTCTTAATTGAGAGAAATCAATAAGGCACCTTTATTGATTTCTGCCTTTCTCTCTCTCTTTCTCTCTCTCTCTCTCTCTCTCTCTCTCTCTCTCTCTCTCTCTCTCTCTCTCCCCTTCTGTCTGTTCTGTTCCTTTCGATCGGAAAGACCCAGGTTCGAATCGCATTTTGGATGTGGAGAAACTTTTTACCGTTATAAAAATGCTCCGGAAACTCAGGTCGGTCATCTTGTAAAACAGACAAGCTATCCAGAGAACACACGCAATACTGGCCTCCTATTCTTATTTGTTTCGGTTTTATCATTCCCATGGAAATCGAACTAACTGTCGACATTCTTCGCGCATCAGAGTTATTCAGTCTGCACGCACTTATTTTTCTTCCCCAAATTTTGGTCTGAAATAAAGCACATACTTTACGTCGAAAATTTACCACCAGTTTGTGCAACCTTGCACCTGAAAAATCCTTTATGTAGAACAGATTTTAATATATCCAATGAAGACAACTACGGGTGATTTCTCACATCTGTTTAACTCAGCCTAGAAATGTTTCAGGTGTTTTAAAATCGAAGCTCCGAGCCGGCCAGTCTATTGGCACCATTTTGTTGTCTTACTAAGTTTTCGGATTGGGAAAGCCATAGTAGCAGTCTTGTATGGAGACAACATTGTTTTCCTCTTGGGAACTTGTTTCCTTTTACAAAACAGAAAACTGACCAATGGATATATGCAGTTAAGGGACATTACGTTCACTACCAGGCCTTAGCAGCACTGACCTAATGCAACTCTATAGGAAGAGTTGAGTTCCCCGTGTCTATTAGATCCAGACTCATCGGACAAATACAAGCAATGATTTATCGTCCCAAAGAATGTATTTTTGGCGTTCATATTCGACGTGTACGGCTCTCATGTGATGGTCGGGCGTGCTGAATTATCCTTTGTGATCACGAATTTGTAAACTACCAGTAGTCCATGATAATCCTAATGCTGCAATTCCATATTAAGGTATGTACAATGGCCTTCTGTACTGAACTCATGAACCTCTTAAACGAATCTGCTGCAGTTGTAGGATGTGGATTCTTTTAAGTACACCGCAAATGGGTTTTCAGTTTAAAAATGATCCCGCTTTTTCTCCTTCCAGTTACATTTGCTGTTTCATGCAGTAGTCTTTGGGCAGTAGAGAACTTCTGGAATCAAATCCATCGGACTCAGATCTGTAATATTCATTCACATATTAGTTTATGTGTGAATGCCATGAAGAGCAGAGACTAGCAAATTTACCAGCTTGCTGGTGTCTGCCTCCTCGTGGCCATTTGAATGCAAATAGGTATACATCGTACAGTCCTCATTAAACACCTGATTACTAAAATATATTTGTAAATCATGTGCTTTTGTCCTTATTGCAGTGGTTTTGGAGACGTAGTGTATATCTACAGTATTATGTTTCGTAGGGTTCGTTTTCAAATATGATAATTATAATTATTCATCTCATCACGAAGCGTAGGCTGATTGTTCCCCAATTTATGTCAATCAAAGGGACATAATCCTCTCGTTCATTTGCGTGTACCAAATCCGGAGAGTTATATAATATGATAATTAAATAATCTGTAAACTTATAATTTGTATTTTATGTAACAGACTGCATTTATAAACCCTATTTTATATAACAAATAATCTTATTATTATTATTTAAATAACAGCCTATCTATTCACTGCTGTTTTATACGTTTCTGTTTAGTTTTAAGTATATCATATAACTTGATTATCTCATCTTATGTTATGCATTAACTTACGACTTCATATAAAAACGGTTTAAATGATCGAATATGTCAGTAATAATAATAATAATAATAATAATAATAATAATAATAATAATAATAATAAATTTGTTATTATCAATATGGCGCCTGTGTAACTTTGTGAAAATGGAGTTCATTCCATGGCTCTATTGCTAGAAGTTTGTTGAAGAAGTTGATGGAAGAAAAAAATTCTTTTTTTCCCTTTACAATCTGAGTTTTTTGTCGTTTCTAATCGGCACTACAGAAGAAGGAGAACAAGTATTTAAAAAAGGGTAGTGTTGTTTCCATAATACTTTTCTAGGTCGAGAAACACTGTAATATATTATACTGTACTTCCCTTTTCGATGTTTAAAATTATTTTTGATCGCAGATAATGTTGTGGTACTAAAGACTAGCCGGGCTGTGCACTCTTGAGAAAATTAAATTTAAAAGAGAAAGGGATTCAACGCTTTTGTTTTTATTTTTATTTTTTACTAGTCTTTGATAAGAAAAGAGAACCAACGTATAAGAAAACATATAAGTGGACGATATGAAAACTTTCACGAAAACGTCAGTATGACTGAATAAGTTATGCGATGCTTTTGCATCAGCGTATCCCAAAGTTTTTACATAACTGAGCCCTTTTTTTTTATTCAGTATAATATAATTCATATTCATAATATATAATTCAGCATAATATATTGCTTGCTATACTTCTTGCTACCCAGCATATACAAGCATGTATGCAGTTTATTGAATTGGATAAGCAGATTTGCAGTATCAGTAATATCTGATATCGGTTAAGCAACAGGCCTGGACGAAGTGTATGTTCGTATAATTTGATTCATTTTTTATCGTTTATAGCTTGCCAATTTTCTATCAGCAGTTCATGTTAGAATTTTTATATTCTCTGCGAACCGACATTTTTTTTCTTTTTCAAAAAGAGGTATCGGTATCTGACCGAGGACAACCTTTGGGAAATATTGCTTTACATCATTCTCTAGAGCACAGATGGAATGATTCTTACTCTCACGAACAGCTTCAGAGAAGAAAAATAATCTGGATGAATTTAACTATTAAAAATCGGAACTACTTGGATGTTTAAAGGACGAATAAATGTAATGTAACGAAGGCAACTGTATTATTTTTTCTCTCAACCTCTTGGATATTTATCATATTCTTTATTATGGACAATTTCCACCATTATTTATAAGAATATGGTATCATTTATTTGATTGGAAGGGAAACTTTACACAATTTTACTTTCCAGTGTTTCGCTCACCCTAGGATACAATCATCCCTTTTATCCGAGCTAATTACAGGAGTGGCTACAATTGCCTTAGTTTAACTTAGCCAAGAAGTGAGACTGGTAAAATGCAAAGCAGAGTCCTGTTCTCACAATTCGGCTCACGTTTCTGAAGTGTTCGCAATTTTACTCCGTGTGAAGTTTTTTTTAGCTCTTGTAAGCATTTCTTTTTGTTTAGTGTAGCGTTGCAAACGTCAAATTGTTCAACTGAAGAAAACCACTTTAGGATGGTGTAAATTGAATTCCGAGCTTTTGAAGAATTCTGAAGGCGTTTATTCAATAAGTCATTTACAGTCAGAAATTAATTCGGTTTACTACAACCAATTTTGAACGCAGCCACTTTTAATTGAAAAATTGTAATTATGATTGTGGTCATACGTAAAATCAACTCCAACAAAAAGTAGTTTTACGATAAAACGACAACCATCATAATAAAGGTATTTTTAATTCCCATTAAGCAATAATTTCTAGCAAAAGGCTGTAAATTAATATTCCTTAAAAATGATCTTTGACATCATTATGGGAGGAAGCGAGTATCGACTATCTGTCAGCTTAATCAAATATAAATGCATTATTGGCATGTTCATTAAAATGCCAATAATGCTCTAATTAAAATGCATTGAACGATTTATTAGATGAAATAGACGAACTTTGAAGGCGTGCTTCCATTTGTGCTGAGCATATAATAATTATTTGGACTTTAAGAGAATATCAGCCGCAATATAGAACTGTTTAATTCACTACGTATGATTACACTTAATACGTTAGCACATTATTAAGCGGCTTATAATTTACAGGTTTTCTAGCTCGTTTAACTTATTACTCAATTTTTATTTTACATATCGAGATTAATATTGTTTGCATAGTAATTTCTATAAAATCGCACAAGATCATGTGTAAACAGGAATTCGGTACTTTTTATTTTCTTATTCCTTTGGATATGTTAAAAGACTTATGCATCATCTTTTATTTAATTTTATTTTTTAGGAAACAAATTCGCGTAGCCGTGCGAAAGAAACTGCGCCACTAAACGGTTCTGTCAGTATATAGAAGTCTGAATTACATCAGCGAAAATATGCAAGTGAGGAAATTACGTTAGTACGGTGACTGAGTTTCTGCCTGCAAAAACTCAACACTGAGCATAGCAAGATAAGAGACAGTGAAAAGAATATTTTTCTCAGAGGTTTAAGACAGTATCCACTGTGGCAAAGTCATTCTCATTACGTTCTGTGATGAGACGTCCGGGACTTGATTTTATCTGACTTCTGTCTCTTTCTAAAACTGAAGGAACGTTTGAAAGAACGACACTTCCCATTAGAGGTTGTCAGTAGGACTATTAAGATGTAATTCCGTCGATAAGACATTCACTTCTATTACAGCAGCCTCATGAAATCACCTTTAACGCGTGTGGATATCAGTGATGATTATCTTGAGAAATAATTGTTTGCAAACAATTCGAGAACTAGTAACCCACTTTTGTTTCAATAAAATATGCTTTCCATGATTACTGAAAATTAATTAAGTATCTTTAATTTTCACCACGCTTATATGTTAATATTAATCTACTTCCAACATTGCACAAAACGGAGATTGCTTCCCAAATATCTGCTTGATGTTCTATTCATGCTTACTTTGATTTTCTAGTTCTTGAAATAAAGATCATAATTATGAGGAGATCGGTGTACTTATAAGAACAAATCCTAGGTATCATTTAAAACGATCTATTAAACAGGATAATGATAATTTTAAAATTATAGCACTGTTGTCATGAAGACCGATAGTCTCACGAATTCAAAATATAGAGTGCAGAACACGTATCGCAGATGTATGTTCACTCACATACAAAGGGATTCCATTTTCTGAAAGAAAATAAATGCGGCTACTTCAGCCTGGTTTTTTAAAATAGCATGGAATAAAAATGAGATTTTTGTGAGTATAAGAATGCCAACATCAGTGTTGGCATTCAAAATATCTTGATTTGGTTTCGAGATTTCATCTGTTGTCCTATTGACGACGCTATTCGAATTGAAGACCCAATCTTCAGTATTCATTTTTCGTTATTCTCCAGTAGGCGTTGAATTGTCACGCAACAGAAGGAATAGTGCGTCACATGTTATGAAGCCCATTCGCTTTTTTGTGAACTCGCATCTGCTTGGGTAATTTTCTTTATGAATGTTTGTTAGGTTACTGGGATCCTCAGTAGATAAATATTAGAGACGTTTTTTTCTCTCTCTTGGAGTTGTATGAATATTATCGTTCATCTTACACTGATTTGCACATTTAGTAAAAGAAGATAATTTCTTATATAAAAACATGAAAGGAGAAGAATGAATATGATGTATTTTATTCTGGGATAATTTAAGCTTAAGGGGCTGCTTTTTTAGTAAAACCTGCTCTTAGCATTCTAGTTTTTTTATTTTATTTTTATTTTTTATTTTTTTTATTTTTGGTGGAATAAATGACAAAAACATTATGCGTCAGGTCGAAATGGATACTCTTCTATTTCGTTATATTTTGATTATATTTTCTTTAGCAAGACGGCAGATACAGGATTTGTTTTCTCTTAGAGACAGAAGTAGAAGATTGGCTACTGTCTTTTATCTTTTATAAAACATTGCTTTATAAATCATGCAGGATATGAGTTGTGCAAAACGAGAACATGCATTTCTTTGGTATTGTGTTTATTATGATAATCTATCTTGATTTTTCGTTTTATGCGTCTTTATTTTCTTTTAAGCGTAGCACGACTGGTTGACGGACCACTTTAAAACATCTCAAATGTCTTCTGATAAATAATTATTAAAACTTAATTCTTCTTCTTTATTACCAGGTGAGCGGTTTACTCCATTATAATAAGTAAGCATAAATAATTCCAGACCTCTTCAGCAGTGAAGTGAATCATCGTTATCGCTTCAGTTATTTTATCGTCAGAGTACCAAATACTCTTATGGTTCATAATTCTTTGGAATGATTTAAGTTCTCGATATGATTTAGCTGATATATATATATGTAGAAAAGTTTTTACTTTGGGTATATACTATGTTAAAGATACCAAGCAATTTTATAAACTTGGTTTTAATCCATTTTTTCCCAAGTAAACAAACAGAGAAGTAAGTCAAGTTTGTGCCTGCAAGTAGTGCAAGTCTGAGGCAAATCGTGTTAAAGGTGGAGTAAGATCCGATCACTTTCCTTAGTATTTTCCCCTAATGTAAAGCACATCCCCTTGCGGAGATGTATGATGCTATGCAGTAAAGGCAAGGGCCACTACCCAGACCGGTTTCGACCTTTATTGAGGTCTCGTCAGTTGGAGCCAGACCAAAAATATGCCAAGGTTGAAGTAATGAAGTTTTGCAGTAATGCATTTTTAAAGTCTGGCTCCCACTGACGAGACCTCAATAAAGGCCGAAACCGGTCTGGGTAGTGGTCGTAAGAGGATGTGCTTTGCATTAGGGGGAAAATACTAAGGAAAGTGATCGGATCCTACTCCACCTTTACCACGAGTTGCCCCAGACTTCCAAACTTGACTTACTTGCCTGTTTGCTTACTTCGGAAAAAAGGATGAAAACCTAACTTATAAAATTGCTTGGTATCTTTAACACACACACACACACACACACACACACACACACACACACACACACACACACACACACACATATATATATATATATATATATATATATGTAAAAACTCGATATTTTACATATATATATATATATATATATATATATATATATATGTAAAAACTCGATATTTTACATCCGCAATCAGTAAAATCTCTTAAACGTGAAATAATTTTACAAAAAGTACTAGTTAGGATCAGGATCACGATACAGTGGCAGTTGTCTATATCTTACTTTCTCCTCGATGCCTTCAAATTAATCGGTAATCATCTGCTCAGCTATCGCTGATGGATAAGGGTAAAGAGTGGCTGCCCACAGATTTCCACAAAGTTTGTTAGGGCTAAAGGAGCTCCATTACTCTCTCTCTCTCTCTCTCTCTCTCTTTCTGAGAAATAAAAAGGCGTTAGAAATATTTTCTTTTTGTTTATAATGTATAATGTATGCATACATTTTAATTTTAATTACGAGAATCTTAATATAAATTTAGTGGAAATTAGTACGATGGACTTTATTTATTATTCACCAAATTGTTTTTAATTTTAAATTGTATTATTGGAAATATAAGTACGATAGCTTTGTTTAAAATTATTCATTTTTTCTACCTACCTACAGGAAATTCATTATGGATAAGTTTTGGATCGGAGAGAATTGTAAATAAATAAAGATCATCGTCGGTTTCTTGTTTAAATATTGGCTAGAATAAAGGAATGAGCATTCTTGAGCTGACGTTAGCCATAACGAAGCAGCCTGCTCTCGAAAGTTAGTGAAATTTGAATTGCGTATTCGCTTTCTTATAAGCTTATTGCGAACAATATAGATTCTTGAAAAAAAGCCTTCTTATTGAAGATAAAGGTTCTTGTTGTGCCACGTGTACACTTTCTAACTTTATGTGGGTCAGCAGATCTGTGGGAAGTTTCGGTATTGAGACCACATTATTATGTAATTAAGGAGTTTAATATTTTTTTTTTATTAAACTCGTTAATTACATAATAATATGATCTCAATACCGAAAACTTCCCACTTTCATAATTTTGCTTTTCTCAAATGAGATTCTTATTTTACATATCTAGTTCATTTTAAAATTTTTAATTGTTATAAAAAATAAGGAATGAAAAAAATGTATTTTCATGTTGAGTATTAGTGACGTAATGATCTCGCTCTCTCTCTGTGTCTGTCTGTCTGTCTGTCTATCTATGCCTTTCAACTTACTTGTGCGACTATTTCCAAAATGAGATTCAAAAGAATGTGCAAACAGACCTCTAATTTTGGATATTTTTATGAAGTGGTTGATATACACCACAATGGCCAATTCATGTTCATCTTGCAACTAAAAATATCAATATTCTGCGACAACGCTACCGATATCAGTATTTCTCAATGTGACATATATTCCTCATCGGTGTAAATAAATAATATGTTTCTAATTTCATCTTATCCCAGGTATATAGTGAGAACTAAAATTTTTATATATAATTCGATTAGCCTGTTGTATCAGAATACCTGTGCAGTTTCAGACAACGTGGAATGTATTTGTTTTCTAAGTCCAAGAAACAAATAAGCCAAAAATTATACAAATAGGCAAAAAAATAGACTAGAAACCATACATACTACATTCTAAAATGGAAAATCTGTAGAAGAAATTAAAGAGTTGGTGATGCGGACAGATTAACATAAGTATACGTAGAATAATAGGTAATCAAGAGAAACAATAGAATCATAAACAGAATAATCAGCTGAATAAATTAATATGAACAAAAAGGCTGAATTGCAACTCTGAATTCTATTTTAATCACGAATCAAAAATTTAAAGACGTGAAAAATAATTGAATGATTTAAAAGAAAACTGTTCACAGGAAGTTATTAAATTAAAAATCTTACATGTAATGAGCCATCATGGCATTCTGTACTTCCCTTGATCTGCATGTCATAGTGATAGTGATGTTATTATTAGCTTATCAGATGTTGAATCATTCTTTGTATTAGACCAAATGAAACGATGAAGTAAGGAAAGTGAATATTGCCGATTTGTAGCCTATGCCAAAAGAAATTATTAACGCTTTGCGAATTTCAGTTTTAGTGAAAAGCAGAGATCTTTAGTCAAGCAATGAGTAGGTCTATGATGAACTTAAAACAATTTATTATCTTGAGAAACTTTTCGAACCAGCTCATTGGGTTTCTTTTGGAATCGTTGATCTGAGCAACGAAAGTAGAACATGACAAGTAAAAATTGAAAGTCAAGGGATATTTCGTCGAACGGTTTTGTTTTACCGAGGGCCTCCGTAGTCAGTCTGTTTCTAAAAAGTCATTTGGTTACAAAGAACAGGGTTCGAATCCTGTCTAAGAAGAACCTGTATCACAGTTTTTCAACTAAAGGTGAGTTAGTCGGTTTCATACAGAGTTTTTCCTCCCGGAAAAAGCAAATCGGTCAGGAGAACACACGCAATTTACACACAGTAATATATTTTTAGGCATAAGACATAAGACTAAGTAATTTATCTTAACTTATGGTTACGAAATCCCATCTGAGTAGATTATGGGCCTTAAAGGCCTTTAATTGCCTCAGATTATTATTATTATTATTGTTATATTTTCATATAACAATAATAGGAAATAGGAAATTTTGACGGGATTGCATTCGTCTGATAAAGTGAAGCCAAGTCGTGGTTTGGCTTTAGCAGATGCATCATACTTCAGAATGTCGAAAGTGAGTTGACGAGTATGCTCGAATCTGAATACAAGGTAATAATTTTCCGTTACTAGCGTATAAACATTTGTGTTTGTCCATTCTGACAAACAGCGTTGACGAATATTATGTAACTTCCAATCATATTTTCTATTTTGATTTTGGTCCTAATATAAAAGTTTTGCTAGCTTCGAAAATTCATGCCTGTTTATTCTGCAAGTAGAAACAAAATGATCATTTTGCGTTTATTCCATAGTCTTGTATTTTCAAAACGAAGGGAGAACTACTTTTCTCCCATATAAAGTGGACTTTGAGGTTATATGAAATACCGTTTGAATCGATGATTCCTCAATCAGATGTCCGTGACGTCTGAGATTGATACATGATATGGGAAACTTCTACAGCATTCAAATCAAAAACGATTTGTTCCCATGTATCTGAGGTATTCCATGTATCTCATGTACTCTTGCGATTGGACTCCGTTCCAAGCAGATAAGTAATGGAACGTTATAAAAAAATCGATTCTAATATTCAAGGCGCAAAACAATGTGTGCACAAGCAGTCACATGCATCAGGGTTGGTGTCGGTGCTAACACTTAATGCAGGACGGTTCACTGAGTTTTATTATGTTCCAGAGAAGTCTTCAATATGGTGCAAGCCAGTATTTTATATAACAATAGAAAACCTTTTTTTTTCCTGTTTTCTTCGCTATCCAATCACAAACTTTCACCTTCACGGTTACTAAGAAATATGCTTCAAAAGCATCAAGCACGTCAAAACATTGGTTTAATACCCAGAATATGTTTAAAATCCAACAAAAATTACTAATAAAGATAAATATTCAGATGTTCAGTAATCCTTCAAGAATGCACATTTGAAAACTTGGGTTTCTTAAGGAATCTTTCAGCTATTCATAATTTCATTTTATTTATTTTTATGTGAATTCCATGCATAAAAGTCATAAACCTATAATACATGGTGCCATTGTTACATTAAAAGTATTATATAGTCTGAAAATCCTGCTCTATAGACCAATCATGGAATTTTTTTTTTTAAATCTCTCCAAATCTTCAGTAAGTAGGGATTAGTATCGCACCGTGCGTAAAATTTATCTATCACCTAAGTTCATATTTAAAATGTTAAAATGAGTTTCAAATATTAAAACGAAATTTTAAATGTTTCTCCCATGTCTTTAAAGAAAAATATTTGTTTATTTGTTTTTAGTATACATTGTATACTAAAAATATTTAAATTTAATTTAAGTATACATTTAATTAATATAATTAATTGCCAATTAAAGCACTTAAAAGAATAATCATTCTACTAATTGTCGTAGGACAATTTTGAACAGCTTCAACGGGAATCCTTAAGCACTATTTTGTAATTATATATATATATATATATATATATATATATATACAGGGTGTTCGGGATAAATTTGACAGTTTCGTAAGGAAAAAGAAAATCTTCTTTGTATCTATTAAATTTAATGAATTGACAAAAAAACATTACAGGCAGAGTTAATTACAATACTATCAACAAGATTTACTCAAAATAACCACCATTAGCATCGATCGCAGCTTCAATTCTGCTTCGGAACCTCGAACAAGCTGATGCTACAGTCTCCCTGGGAAGGGCCGCAAAAACTGTTTTAATTTTATCCATTAACTGGGCTTTTGTATTACTGGAAGTGCGATTGGTGTCTTTTTCAACTGCGCCCCATACAAAATAATCCATGGGGTTAAGGTCTGGGGAGTTTGGAGGCCAAACATTTGGACTGGTGAAGTCGTAGAAATTTTCAGACAACCATTTTTGACTTTTCCCAGAGGTGTGGCAAGGGGCCGAATCCTGCTGCCATACATACGGCCTACCATTGGCTACCCTTGTTATCCAGGGCTTGACTACAGTTAGCAACTCCACGAACAAAGCCCGAATTCCAATGCCAGGGTTCTTCAACACCTGTTCCTGCAGATTTGCGAGGAATTCTGCTGTACGAACGCAATCAGATCGTCTGCTAGGGATCTTTCTTCTTGCTACATCCTCGTAGTCACCATTGCAAGTCTCTAGTTCATGCCTGATTGTTTTTACTGTATTCAGGGAGCATTGGGCAGCAGTCGTAATATCCTTATTTTGATGGCGGGCACGAATCATCATGATACAAGTTATTCTCTTCCATGATTCAGGTGGGTTCCAGCTATCCATCCTTTCTGACATCTTGTATATGAACGAAGAAGGGTCCAAACTTTTAAATGAAGAGAAGTGTGTGTTAATACATGTAACTTACGGAAAAATATAATTAATTATAAATATGTCAAATTTATCCCGAACACCCTGTATATTACATATATATTACATATATATATATATATATATATATATATATATATATATATATATATATATATATATATATATATATATATATATATATATATATATATATATATATATATATATAAATTATCCACTAACCCATTTCGTTTTCCAAAAGAGCAGGCGAAGCTACTTTTCAAAAACTGGGGAACTACCAGTCTCCACCCTTAACCAATCATAGATAGCTTGTCCAAGACTACCAGTAATATTAATTGACATCTGTGAAAGAGAGACAGAGAGAAAGAAAGCAGGGCTGACAGCTTCTGCTGTCTCGCAGTTCTAACCCTAATACCATATATTATTGTCTGAAATAGTGTGAGTTATGCAGTCGCTTTTCTTGAGTTGCGAGATTAAAAATTTTAGTTTCCTGGAGGAAACCCATACTCGTGGCTGTGCCAGAGATAGTTTAACTCAGGAACCGGTCGAAAAAAGTATTATAAAGACTTTCATTTTATTAATTTTTATATGAATTCCATGCATAAAAGTTGTAAACCTATAACACATGATGCCATTGGTACGTTAGAAGTATTATATAGGCTGACAATAGGACATAGGTTATAAAGAGATCCTGTAGTCGGCAACTAGAATTAAACTTGAAACACTTTTTTTTTCTCTTTCACTCTCGGCTATAGATGCAATCGTTATTTCCACTGAAAAATCCATTATTATTTTATTATTATTTTTTTAGAATGCAGTTCGCTTTTTACACCACACATCCAAAATTATAGAAGTCAGCTATTCAAATGCAGGAATGCGGGGTAAAAAAGTCGAGGTATCATGACCTTATTTTCTTTTTCTCCTTCATGGGAATTTTTGATAATTGACTAGTAATTTACTATTCAAGAATCTTAAATTTCCGAGCATTATTGCACTTTAGTATGCGTATTGGGTTTTACTGCATCATACTATTATTTCCTCTTTATATTTTTTGAACAAATTTTAGGCGAATGAATTTAGTCTTTTTTTTTTTTTTTGTACTGAGTGTAACTTCCTCCAGACGTCTTGCAGAATAAATCACTTCTTCGCTTTTCTGTGTAAGAGTGTATAATATTTCAGTTGCAACCACGAGAACACTAATGTTGAAAAAAAGGTAAACACCCATAATACTAATCTACGATTGGTTTAAAATCTTTCGTTGGAAGAATTCACACAAAAAAGTAACTCTACTTGCATTGTTTTTATTAACATGCAAAACTTCACACGTTTTCCAAAGACTTGGTTGCCTTGCATATATTTGTCAGACGGGCCATTCTCTCAGTTTTTCTTTGTTAAATTAAAGACGTTTCTAAATGACTTGGTTTGGTTAGCGTTATAGACGAAGTAACTGGCAACGAAACCAGTGTGTGGTGTTTATTAATAGCATGTGTTCTTTAGTTTATTTGCGGGATTTAAAAAAATTCCTGGACAACCTCATCCACCTGCTAACCCCCGTATAAGACTAATTTTCTCATTTTAACTTGAAAAGTCTTATACAGCTTCTTCGTGTCCCAGACTAGATTCAAACCAGTTTTTCAGCCTAAGAGCTGTTGCATAGACTCGTGATTGATAGTAGTTTTGGTAAAGGATTCCAACAGTTTTTCAGTGTAAACTAAATTCTATCTCAAAGCGCATTTCATAATAACTCTTAATTTGCATTATAGTTAATGGCGAATTTGCATTAACGCCAAAACAGACTTAATTAATTTAGTAATTATTCAGCTCACCGCACTTCTTGAGATTAAGTAAAATAATTTATTAGAAAGAGAAATACACTGAGCTTCTGTAACTTTGTGGGCAACGAATCTGAGTTCTAATTCTATTGGAATTTAAGGCCTTTAAGATATTTCCAACTCAAGGTGAATTAGCTGGTCTAATAAGGAGGCAGCAAGGTGTTTTTCTTCCTGAAACGTGGTTTTTTTTATCTTGTAAGACAGACAAACAAATGATCAGAGAATACACATATTTAACAAACATAGCAGATAGGATTAATCGCTCTGTTACAATATTAATTAGGTTTCTGTATATTTGGTTTCTTAGTCTTAACAAGGTTGAGCTTAACGCATTAAAGTGAGAAGATAGAGAGAGTGAACCACAGTGTTCTTCCAGGGAGGAGAACCCTGTCATCTCCGACCAGCCTACGATCTCCCCACTCCCCCTCCTCTCAAAATGTTCTCGCACTTTGGCAGGAGGGGGAATTCGTAGGTAGATGCTTATAAATGAGAAGCAGCATCAAGTCTTTAGAAGGGATCACTGTGAAAACACATGCTACCTACCTGTAGATAAACCACCAATTTGCAGGTGATTTTTCCGAAGAACCAGGTTTCTGTGACGTCCCACAGCACGGAAGGAGGTAAGCACACAAGAATTACAAGGAAATCAGCCACTGCCAGATTCACGATAAAATAATTGGTAACTGTTCGCATGCTGTGATTGCGATACACAGAAACACACACAAGGGCATTCCCTATGAGTCCCACGAGGAAGACAGTTATGTGCATGCTAATCAACACCCACTCATAAGGAGTTGGAAAGATGTAGTCCTCGATCATGGCAATATAGTCGTCGTCTGATACGCAGTACTCGTTGCTGCACGCTGTAGTGTTGGTAGAGTTGTCATTGCTCTCGTTAAAACTGTCCCCGAATAACAGAGTGGCTTCATTACGTCTTGGTGGATCGTCCATTTTGTTGACAGATTCTGTAACGAAACGAAGATTTGTGGATGACGAGAAGGATTATAAATAAAGAGTTTAAATTTCTTAGTATTATTTCTATTACACAATAAATATTGTTGACTTATTTATGGAGACAGGGATCTCTATATTCTATAATGTTCCGCACAGTTTCGTTATCATAGTGATATGAGATATAGTAAACATTCACAGGGAGGAAAAAACATTAAAATTGGGGATGCGAACACACACACATACACACATGAACAAGTTTTAACAGACTTGTGTTAGATAATAGAAATTGTGTCTTCCATCTTTTGAGGGAATGTCAGTTTTTTTCCCCCATCAAGGTGTTTTAATCTCTTGTAAGTTATCAAGAACAATATTTATTGTTTGCGGAGTGACCTTGTCATCTGAAAAGCAAACGTCATTAAGATGATAAAGACACAAAGACTCAGTCGAGTAGACACTGGTTATGTTTATTTCGAATTTGTATTTCTTTTGATCGGTTTGTCTTTTTTGCGCGATGGAAAATTCAAGTTTCCGGGAGGGGAAAAAAAAACTCTTCCATCTCAATAACTCACCTTTGGATGAAAAAAAAACCTTTTGAAGTTTCTTTGTCGCCTTAGACGAGAACGAGATTCAAACACATATCTTTTCAACCAAACGACATTCTTCAATACTGAAGAGTAGACAATGGTAATGCTCTAATTTTCAATTGTGTTAAAAATGACAATTTTCAACAATATTTAGTTTTTCTGTGAAGAATTTTATGCAGATTCCAAACATATACGAACACATTCTTTTTTTGTTAATAAAGCTCATAAAAAAGTTTAAATCTCCAGAAGTTTTACATTTATTGAATAATACTTCATGAAAGGAAATTTTGATTTATCTAAGCTACTCTGTCATATAGTTTTAATGAACTAGCGAACTAATGGAAATAGTTTCCTCGATTAAATCACAATTTACTGCATGGTTGAAGAAAGAGAGATTAAGAAAATATTCATAAAGTGACTAACTTTCCTATTTCGTGGTGCGGGAATTTGCAAGATACGGAGGTATTATTGATCCGAAATTTGAGATAAGATATGAATCCATCATATTAATTTTTAAACTCTTTTCAAGCTTAGGGAATAACTCATAATAGATGGATTTTGGATATTATGAATAGAAAGTCCAATATAAAAATTATAAATAATACATCATGCTGTCATTCTTGAGCAATTTACTCTACAAGTCATCTACCTACTAAAGTCTTGCACAATCATCCATGCGAAAATGGGATTCGACCTCACCGCTTGTCATTCACAGAGCAGTTTTATCCATTTGGCTAATTAGACTGGTGTGTTTAAGGTAAGCTACTTTTAATGTATTTTATTAAAATAAAAGAAGTTAAAGCAAAAAAAATACAGACAACAAAATACCAGAATAGGAAATTAAATATCGCATATAGATCTTAGAAAAGAGGAAGATTGTGAAGTGAAGTATATATCTGGTATATATCTATCATGAATGGATGGAGTACGCATGTGCATGAGGATGTGGGGAAAAGCTAAATGGTATTTATCGATGCCACGTATTGATACACAGGATAAATACTAATATGTAGTAATACTAATACTATATGTAGTAAAGGGCATATTTAAGTGCAATTGAAATGATGGACATCTGGAAAGAATACAACTTTTTCCTTTTGATTTCTTCTGTCTCATGTTTCACACTGAAATCTAAGCACATCGTTCCATCTTGATTTCTAAGTACAGTCTTTATGAACTAATACCGTTTCTAAATTTAATTAGCGCTATCGACAAGAAACAATACCATTTAACTTGGGGGACGGGATAAAAAGACATTTAATTAACTGCACACTATGGCAAAAAAACAAGAAAATTGTGCCTCATCACTTTCTGTTTAAGAAAGTCAACTTGTCACCTCTGTTTTTAGCTTCTCCATGTTATCAGTCTGTTCACAAGATGAAACGTTAATAAAAAATAGAGGGAGCTGGATCCATAATGTACAGTGATGCACATTATGGACTTAGTTTATGAAAGAAACACACAAATAGCAAGTCAGATCACTTTTCAATGAGCAGAATCGATATCCGAATGCATCAATTTCGGGAGGGTACAAAAACATACCATATACACATATATATATTCACATACCATATACACATATATATATTCACATACCATATACCACATATATTCATCTTTCTCCACTATGGAAAAAACTTTCACCATTAACTTTGACTCCCACACCCGCATTATATACATCCTATCGCTTGGTTGGATTACAGGATTATGTGATCTTGTCATATACCATCAGTCAACTGTTTCACGTATTTTATTTATTTTTTTCTTCCACATGAGCGTGGGATATTCGACTTCACTGTATATCCACTATCCTCACTACATCTAGATTTTCATAAAAGCAAGTCTCATTACATCAGAACTCTCGTTACTGTTTATTCAGGAAAGTTAGATGCATAGTATCATTCAGCGGAGTAGCTCCCTCGCATGTGTTAGTACTCGTGACAAAGATTTTGCTATCGATCTTACTCCATCGTAGTGTGACCGAAGATATCAAAGAAATCGGAAATCTCTGTACCTTGTGTCTATATTTGCACTTCTCCGCCCCATCAGCGGACTCTTTATGCCTCAGAGTGTACATCAAAGTTTCTGTAGTGAAGATGGAGTTTTTGAAAAAAAAAAATCTTTTCTCGTTATTCTTTTGCTGAACATTTTGCACGGAAGTAATTCATATGCAAGAACAAAGGGGTGATTTAATTTAGAAAGAAGAAATAGCATTTCATGAGTGGAAGTGCAATAAAATATATCGTTGTTTGTTGTTCCAAAAGGATTTAAATGTATCATTAATTCTCTGTAGATTACTTTTTTGCTTCTTTGTGAAAAAGAAATGAATTTATTTTTCGTAACTTACACTCAGCATAAGGAGAATTAGAACGGAGATCTAAAAACACTAGTCTTTTGAGATTTGACTTTTTTTCATGGTTTCAGTACTTTTTTTTGTTTTTTTGCTCAATTTTTTTTCCAATAGCTTTTCTTATGCTTGTATTTCATCGATTAATTTCGTACGGCAAACATATCAATGAGAATATTTTCATGTAAGTAAATGCGGAAAAGTAGACAGATGATGGAGACATCACTCTGGTAGATTTACCTTAATTAATCATCTTTATGAAGCATATTTTCAGAACATTTTTTCCCTAGAACAGTGGATGTTTCATCAGTATCAGTAACGGTCATAATATGTGGCGACTTTCATGCGCAGGATTATCCTACTTGCCTGCAATCAGCGTAATCATAACTCCTCTGACAGGCAGGTGACCGTCAGATAAAATGTGAATGAATAATACCCCAATTCGATTATTCATTTTAGTCAAATTTCTTAACCAACCCAATAATACTACGAATAAAATTAAAGAGTTTGAAGTTTTGACGAATCCTCTTTGAAGAAGAATAATTAGCATCGTTTGCTATATAACAATGACTAATTGCTATAGCATACAGTAATTTATGTCATAGGTAAGTGTACTCGTATGTTAACACTTTTAATGCCTTTCGATTTGAAACATCTGGGTTTTAATCCCATCCAGGATGCGAGGAATCTTTATAAGGTTAACTTATGAAGGTCTCATATGAAACAAAACGATTGCTATATGTTATAGCAATTATAGGGCATCATATATTTTGTAAAGATAGAATGATAAACGGGAAGAGGCGGTGCTCACTTAGGCTTATCGCATTCTATAATTAAAGCTGGTAACTCACTGAAGATGACCTTCCACAGTGGTATTTCTTAAATTTGCAATGCCGTTGGACAGAATAACACGTAACAAGTTACTATTTAAATTCACGAAAATGGGCGCAGATAACAGAAATATGATCAGTACGTCATGTAGATCTTCATCTAAGTCTTCACTTATTGTTAATAAATTACTACTTTTATTTCTGCACTGAGAATTCCGTCTAAGACGCAAGAAAACCTTTAAACGTTTTTCATTTGACAGTGAATCTCTTACAGGGTGGTAGGTTTTCCTCCCGATAAAAATGACGAACCAACCTATGAGAATATAAAATTCAGATTTGCTTCCTGTTTTAGTTATCTTCTACAGCGATCATCACTTCAACATTCTGTGTATCAGGTCATCCATCCACCTTCGGGGAATAGGGAGAAAAGAAATATCTATGATTCCCATTCACAAAATGCATGCTTCTAATATCCACTTCCTTTCCATCTAGTTCCATAGATATTTACACATTTCCACTACGTGTGACTTGTGCTTCTTCCTATACATTATAATTTTCATATTATTATTCAATATCGATACTCGTCTCCTTTAGCTATCATATCAGGCAACACTGTCAAATCTCTCGCTTCATGATTTATATTGCCTCTGTTTTTAAATCATTGCAATCTTTTCGCTTCTATGTTTCGCTTTGAAGCATGCAATACAAACGTTTATAAAGAATTTACTACTAAATTTATTATGGTTAATCGCGAGGGAACTTAGAAAATAACAAATATTCTCAACACAAGATGGCTACAGGTATTGTTGGCTATTTGAAATCCCTGGATGTTCCTATTCGCCAACAGAACTGTTTGGGAAAGATAAGGTGCCGATCGCAACCGAGAATAACGTCTGTCTTTTTTTAAGTTTCAAATTGTTTAAGCACTTTTTTGAAAGTTGTTTTGTTTGTCTTTTCATATGCAAGTTATTCTGGTTTTACGAATTTTTATAGAAATTTGTGGTATTTGAAATCTTAATAAAATTTTCGGCTATTCCAGTTTGTCTTTTAATGGAACCGTTTCGGGCGCACCAAAGGGCAAAGCATGTGGAAATGACATTGGAATAACTCCGCTATGGCTGGATGGAATTTAAGCAAGTTGAAGATAAACAAGATATTCACCACTTTAAATTTTGGTTTCAGCTGGCGTATTTTAAACTTTCATGTTATAGCAATTAAATAGTAGGAACAGCCGCTAGAGGACACCTCAAACTCAAACAACGTAAACGTGACAAGTGAATGCGTTAATTCTTGAATGCTGTATATCTTAACGAAGACATATTTGTTGTTCGTGTGTATTAGAAGCTTAAAATGAGTGTTTATCATTGCTTTAATAGTGTGTTAAATACTCGGTGGAATACAGAAGAATTTCTCGGTTATTAATTTTGATTGAAAATGCATCAAATTACAACTATGAATGTTATCAGGTAAGAGATGTGCGTTCGTGTTATGACATTTAACATAAATTGACATATTAGCAGTAAACTAATTTATGGCAGCACCTGTTCTGTGTGTTTGAGATATGTTTATATTGTACAGCACCTGTACAATATGTTTGAGAAATAATTTTCAGCGGAAACGACATTTAATTTAAATAAACTAAAAACTAGCAACCATAAGGTCATTTCATTCAGACAGGAACGTTCCCCTCCCGTTGTAAGTGGTATAGCTTTAGCTATTTACAAGACGCGAGATGTTTGGGGTGGGGAAGGGAAGTTGTTCATTCACATAGTCTTGCATAGTTTATGGTTGCTTAAAGGAACTCGCTGCACTTTTAAGGGGTATAAATATTTTCACCACCACTATAACGGAATTTAAGAATTAAATTATTTGTATAATATTTGATTTTTTACACGAACCAAGGTGAAATGAAGACCGAGTAATTAACCCCTTTAAGTGACTATCATTTTATTTGAAATGTAAAATCGAGCTTGCTCTAAATAAATATAAGCGGATGTTAAGACATGCATAATCCCCTTCCACTGGTCGCTTTGCACATCGATTGATGTCGTATGCATATCACATTTTGGAACGCACTCCTAAGCGTTACAGCCATTTGAGCCATATGGAGATCGTTGTGCCGCAAATCACCCTTAACAAATGACATTCTTTCCATAATAAAAAAGTAGCTTTAATGGCATACGTTGCTTGTTTTTCTTTGTCTACAGATACGCAATTATGACTACTCCAGTAGGGGAATATGCAACACAGAGAAAATATTCTAATCAATATTAGCAGCAGTGAAAGGTGGATAACACGTAATTAACTTAGTTATGCATTCATTGCGCTTTCGCATCGCATATTTAATATATATATAAAAGTTGATAATACCATAGCTATGCACTAGAAGAATACGACGTCGCTAAATACTTTCAAATTGTTCATGATTTCGGAAAAGAATATAACTGTAATAAACATCAATCTGTCTGCTCTAGCCTTTGTCACGCGTGAGATCTTTAGTCCTTGTATCAATTTGATGTACACACTTCTTCCCCCCCCCCTAGGGCCGGCTCTACCGACGGTGCAAGACGTGCATTTGCACCGAGCGACAAGTTTTTTTGGGCCGACAAAGTTGGCATAAACTATACAAAAAATAAAGGAGAATGAGCGGCAAAATATGCTACTGCACGGGGCAGCAAAATTCCTAGGGGCGACCCTGCTTTCCCCTCCTCTTAATTGACGTCTGTGCCATTCGCCATTGTCGAAATGTAAGTGCACAGTGACTTCATTTAGACATACAACATGCGTACTAATCCCGTATTTTGTAAGTTTTTTTTTCTTTTCTCGGAAGGGAGAGATATTAAGTTTACTTTAGTGGGTTCATGACTTAAAGCAGAAAGACATTCTTTGTTGATTTTTGTTGAGTAAGAAATAAGTCCCTAAGAAAGATGCAGAAAAAAACTGTTGCTTAGTTTCATAATGAGACTAGTAGCCATGAGTTAATTGTTCATACTTTGAGCAAGCTTTGCTGCAGAGGGTCCCGTAAAAAATGAATGTTTCGTAAGTTGCGGTAAAGGCAACATATCACAAGATGAAAATATGTTGGTATTGGAAAATGAAAAGCGAAACCCCAGTGAGGTAATCGTTTTTAAATATTATAATATTCTCAGGACATGAAAAACTAATGCAGACTAACAAGCACCTCTTTCCCTCGAAAGCTAACCTTCTAAGTTAGTAAAATCAGAGAATATCACTCTCCAGAATTCAAAACACCCACAACAGGACCACACGCGTAGTATCAGAGACTGTGGTAGCAAGAACGACTAATACACTGACAAACTTATTTGTCAAATAAGTTTGTCAGTGTATTATATCGGGTATTTTACATAAACCCAAACGAAAAACCTTTGGTCCGACAGTACGTCATGGCTGTGTCTTTTTTAAACTCAAGTGGAAAATATTTTTAATGCTACTTTTTTATGAGAATTTACATTTTTTTTTTTGGCATATTTCTTTCTCAGGAATTTTTGTTTCTCAAGAATAATTAAATGCCTTTTTTTTTTCGTTTTAGTCAGTCTTCTAAAGAGAATTTAATTTTTCAACATTTGATTGATAATATATCGATATTTCATCCTCGCTTTCCACCTTTTAATCTTATCTAAATAAGTATCGTTTCATTGTCGTCATCCCTGCCGTTGGTGCTCTCTCCACCGTTCCTTACCATTTTTTCCCATTGCCAGATGACTCATATTCTGCACCCATTCCACATCCCTCATTCATCCACTGTCGTCTCAGCCGGCCTCTTCCGTTTATATCGTGCATTGTATTAAACATCAAGGTTTGATCTTCCTACAGATCTTCCCCTAAAGCTTGATTTACTAATCATGAAACATCACGGAAAGGAACAATACTGCCTACTCCTTGGTTTTCCATTCCACAAAACGGGTATGATAGCTAGAAGAACGCACAGAATTAACAAACAATACACTGGTCCCATAACCTTACTTCCTGCCGATAGCTTCAACGGTTGGTGATTTCTTCGCTTAATGGCTTGCTGGTTAGTTTAGATTACATCAGTGCTACTCATACTGTGAAGTCAGCGTCTGTGAAGTGAGTGAGTTTTTACACTTTGTGAGTGCTATAGGATGATAAGAAATCTAAAACTCCGTATGTGTCCGGCTAATATACCATTTAATTAATTAAAGTCCTTATAATGGTTTCTCTTTATCGTTGAAGATGTTATCGAATCTGTGGATTCGCTAAGCTACAATACATGTAAATGATGAAATGTGTGATCAGCATATCCTGAAGAAATGAATTCGTCACGATAAGCTTGATAAACCAGAATAACTATCAGTAGTTTAATGCTTTGGTTAAAACAATCAAATAATGGGCTACGAGGCTAGGACACTTGCTTTCTGAAAACTAGATGAGCATGCCTTTCGGCTGACAGCTGCTAACGCCATTGGCACGGAATGAAAAATATTGCCTATACTTTGGTGGCTCAAACAATGAAAATGTGTATACATACATACATACATACATAGTAGATGTCTCCTATTCGAGAAATATTGTAAACCTTTAGGCCATTAGTTGTTATCCTTCTTAAAAATGATAAAGGATTTTTATCATTAATTTTTTTTTTTTTTTTTTGCATCTTTATTTTTACGTAGTCAGGAAATCCTGTTCCAGAGACCAAACCTAACTTTTTCAAAGCGCTTCAGGCTTGCAATAAGCATCTAAATGCATCAAATTGAATCGATTTCTAACCGAGTTTCCTAGCCCACTCAAAGTGAATGCCATATATTACTACCCGATGTGTCTCCTACGTCGTCAAGCTCACTGCATCCAGTTGACTCCAGTATGTGTCGCGACCTCTCTTGAGGGAGAATGAGTTAAATTGGTCTGTAAAATCGCCTGCATTTCCAAATGCGAATGATAGTAGATTTGCTTCTCGTCATTGTGTGTTATTCTTGAAGCATTGCTAACACAAATTATTTTGTGATTTTTGCCTCGAGATCTGTAATATTAAATGCAATTTAAGGGAATAGAATCACATGTTTATCAGTATATTTTAGAAACTTTTTGAATATTTGTAAACTTTCTAAAATGGAACTATCGGTCATTCATAGAACCTCGGTAGCTCAATTGGTACAGACGAGCTTTTTGGTTGGAAAGACCCAGGTTTGAATCCCGTCTGCCATGAGTAACCTTTATCGGGTCTTTATAATCAGACGGTGAGTTAAGCCGATCTCATACGGAGTTGCAGGTTTCCCCCTCCAGGAGACTGGTTTTTCGTCCCTCAAAACAGGCTAACCGGCTGCGTGAACACGCACGCATCTACAGATAGGAAATGCTTATCAGATGGATTGAAAAGAAGAATCATTAAGAATTATCGTCTAGGTTTTCTTCTTGAATTCTTTCTTTCGTAATGTCCTGATGGAAATCATCCTTTCCTATCATTGACGGGTAAGTGGAATACCGGTACCGACGAAAATGGAATGAACTTGATAGGCGACTACCGTTTGTTTACCTAAACACTTATTTTTTCCATTTTCATTTTTAATATTTTTAAGTATTGAAATATAGTAAAACATAGTTGCTCACTCTGGCTGTTTGTATTCATTTCGTAAATTATTTTCTTCCTAATTTTATTTTTTTTTAATCATCATTGAACGACAATTAGCTGAGCTTATGTTTTGGCATACTTGTATCGAAGAACCCGAACGTATTGCGAGAACAAGTTCCATTTTTTAATTATGCATCCTTACTTTCCCTCTTTGTAAGCGAAGCCTATTAACTAAAGGAAACTCTTCTGAAGAAGCCTTTCCGGTAGTACACAAGTGGCTTTAATCAATGAGCTATCGAGGAAAGGCTTTATTAGATCGGTTTAGATCCTAGTTACGAGAAATCCTTGTGGACGAGTATTATTAATTTGGCTGAATTTCGCTAAAAACTGACAGTTCGCTAAGCATGAAAACGACTCAAGAGGCAAGCTTTGTATATGAGATAAATTTGTTCATTGTAAAATAAACCAGAGTTTTAATTTTATAAAGAATTTTTTCATTAAATCTATTCGGCTAGAGTGAATTTTACATGAAGAAGATGAAAATGAGTTCCATTCGATATACTTTAATTTTAATAAAAAAGTTTTAATAATACTGAAATATCTGTACAAATTTAGTAAAGCTCATAAATTTTCTCAAAATTTTTCAACCAGAAAAGTGCTGTTGCGTGCATGTGACCAGTGATTATTGACGCATATTGTGATGAAACACAACTACATTACTGCAGTGACGTCATGATATTTGCCCTTCGGTTGGAAGAAAATATATTCAAGTCGTCCTTTTAGGACGCAAAGAATCTATCGGGGTTTTTCAACTATAGAGCTAGCCGATCTCCCCCCCCCCCCCTCACACACACAGAGAGATAAATTGGCCAGAAAAGGCACACAAATGGCAGCTGTAGTACACTAATTACTTCGATTACTTTCGCCTAATTCCAACCAGCCAAACTATGTAGCTAGAGGTCTGCGAGAAATACAGAGACAATAGCATATTTGAAATATGCAGACTACACCACCGAAGAGCAAGTGGGATGACGTCAGTAACCTTCGTACTGATAATGAGAGAATGGAGCGGACGAACATGTTTACGGAAATGGTCCAAGCATAATAATATTTCCTGGGATCTTCGATCTTGGCGAAATGACCAAACTTCTAAAAAATAATTGAAGATGATGTCAACATAATACAAGCTTTTCTCATGGTAGAATGCATATCTATTCCATTCTGTTATCGACGCTGAAGAATATAATAATCCCGAGCTTTTCCTTTTGATACCATTCTTTACATTTAGTGGTATCTACACAGCTTTTGCTTAAAATTATATTTAATATTTTATCTTGCCACAGAAAGTGGTTTTATGCTAGGATGAATTAAGATAGGTTGTTTAATAATACACCCGTAGAAATTCATGACGATTTTGTTTAACATTAATTTTTGAATTGTACATTTTTCGAAAGACAGAAGACAGCATTAGAGGGAGGTATAGTTGAAGAGGAAACACTTTTATTTTTCTGAAAGTATGGAATAGGTACATATTAGCAGATTTAGAGGAAAGGGAATAATTATAAGATGAAAAAGATCTAAAGAACACCTTTTAAAAGACAAATTCCAAATAGGTACTCTCGCATTGTTTAGGAGCAGCAGGATCTGTGAGAGGTTAAACTCTTTTAATAAGTTTGTTAGTGAAGAAATCTTGAAGAAATTCATCTTCGGATGCCTTCGAGCATCTTTCCGTTTGATATTGTCAGAAGATCAAGAACAATTAGCCAATGGGAAAACTGTTCTTTATGACTGCCCCGTTAATTTGCCATAGATCGTGAATGAGATAGTCATAGCAGGGTGCCAATAGTGCCCATGATGAGGCTTTCAGTACGGATTATCCGGAAATCATGCTCTCGATACCACGCATAGTACTGTTTTTAAGTCAACTCCGTTCAAATAATCAGACACTGGACAATGAAAATAATCGACTTAATGGCTTGTGTAAACATTTATGCCAAAACAGTGAGAATTGAACTCAGCCTTGTAGGCCGAAAAGAGGAGACAAAATTTTTTAAGATTATTACGATTATCCTTCATCGGCTTATTTTGAAATGTTTTTAAGAAAACTCTTTAAAGATAGGCAATGCTAATCATCGCCCCATTATGAGTTTAATTCTTTTCCTGGGGCATTTTACTTAGGATTTTATCCTAATTTTGGTAAGTGCTTGTTTACTTTTTCACTTTAGTGTAGGCCTGTATATATATGTGTATATGTATATATACACACACACACACACATAAAACAGTAATCCTGTTTGCTAAATCATCATTCATTTATATTCACGAAATTAGTATTTATTTCCTTTATTCTTTAATTACTGCTCTTGAAACGTTTTTAAAGAGTACCGATAAATCGAGTTGCAATTACTGAAAATAAAAATGCATAAACGCTTGTAATTCAAGACACACGCATCGAAATATCCTCTCATCATAAAATCCTTCTAAAATTTTTTTTAATGGGTATTACAAGGTAAGAAAAAGTTTACAAAACATACAAATCCTGCCAATATGATTCTGATTGCTTTTTAGGTAAGAAGAATCAATCAGCTAACGGAGCTCCTTAATAACTAGTCATATCTAGTACCTACAATTAATGCCCAATCTTTCGTTTGTGTAATAGACGTAGTTTAACTTTTAACATTTGTCTTGTTTTCTTTTGATTATTTCCTGCACAGACACTCTTTCCTTACATCCACACCCACTAATCAGTTTAACTCTGGTGACAAGGGATTAACTGTTTAGCAAGATATTTTTGGAACATTTGTTTCGCTCTTTATCAAATGTTTTAGTTTGTGCGTATACAGCAGGAAATGCTTTCTCAGAGAAAATATTTCCACTCTACTCGCCCAGCCAAAACATTTCATAAAGGATAGGTTTTTATGACTATGACGTACTCCACCTTGAAGTTTAGCTGTTACACTCACAGCGAGTGTCAAATCTCATAAGCGAGAAGCTTTTCTCCGGAGACCAAACGTGGTCTGTTCCACTTCCAGCGTACAATTTGATTTCCTAACACGACCCTTTAGGCATATACCCTTTCGGGAATATCACGGGGCACTTATCGTCATTTCTTACTGGGCTAGACTATACTAACAAATTAAACTGCTTCACATTTTTACTGTCCGAAACGTAAAAGCGCTCCAGCAGACGTGGATGTTGCCCTCCAGATTCCGCTTCTTTGCTGTTATTACAGAAAAATTACTCTTGTAAAATCTCTCCATCGTATAACACAATCACCTCCTGCGCCTCACTTCCGGAACAGAATCTCATTATCTCCACTAAAATACTTGCTTGTGTTTGCTCTTTGAATACTTCAGAAAAATGAACGAAAGAATAAACACCAAACCCGTAACCCCTGTTATTTACATCTCAACTAAAATGTTTGCTCGTGCTTTAGTTATTGCTGAAAAGTTGCCGACTTTAAATCTGTACATTGTGACGTATATCACGTGAAACTCATTTTTCGTTTGATTAGAATGGCCCGCTGCTGCATACCGAAGAAAATATCCTTGTTAATTGAATTTTTAATCATTAATAACAGTAGAACGCTTTTAACGATCACGACAAGAATTTCATGCTAGTGAGCATCCGATTTGGTAGATCTAAACAAAAAATTCTTTTATTTTTCAATGTTAATGTTTACATGAAACTGAAAGTCTTTATACGTTCGCTTTCAAATTTCCGGTGATTGGTGAAGTAAATCACATTCGTTCGTTTTGCACATATCCAAATTAATGTTGTTAAAGAAGGAAAAAATCTGAGTACATTATCAAGTAAGGCAATCAGAGGACTATACGAAACGATTTGATTTAGAAGTTGCGTGCTTTGCTCTATTGATAGGATTACATTTATTTTCTAAATATGTAGTTTTCTTTCAATGTGTACTTCTCGTCTTCTTTTGCGAAACATCAAGACTATTCGTAAGCACTGCGGTATCAATATGAAGGATTCTGTGAAAATTCTCTTACAGAAACTGTTACCGAACATAAAGGCACAAAAGTGCCATGTTACGATTTCTGCGGTAACATAATCGACTATTTTGGTGCAGGTTGAAATCTGCTTCTCCAAAATTTTAGTTAGGTTCAGTTAGTTAGGTTTCGTAAGAATAGCAGACTCGGAATAGAATCATTAAAAACAGAAATGTCCATTGAACCAGTAGACAACTCAAGCCATTGTTCGGGGGGGGGAGAAGATAAACGAAATGCTCGTTGAAGTGTACCAAAACGTTTTGGTACACTTCAGTGAGATACAGAAATCACTTTCGATAGTGTGATTTCTGTATTCTTTGTACGTTTTCTGATCTTTTTAACCGCTTTACTAATGCTCATCGTGTCTGAGAATATTATATTAATTAAATATAAATAAGTTTTCTGTAAATTGAATACCGTATTAAAAACGTATTAATTCCTGTTAATCATTTTCTGCTCAAACAAATATCGCAAGACTTTCGCGTTGCCGGTCTGGAGTCAAAATTATAGCAACACGCCTACATGGTAAATTTTCATTAACTATCCTGTACTTAATGACTGACGTCATTTTGTCAAATTGAACTCATTAATTAAATTCAGCGATTTCACACTGCTTTTTACACTAAACACCGTAAATAAGCTTGGATATACTCTCTCAGGTGATTTTTTATTATTTTTTTTATAATTACGTATTCAAACAGTTCCATTTAATGAGATCGTTTAGTAAGTTTTAGCAAAATTCCAAATATTAATTTTCATTCCATGAAAATGTGTCCCGTCAGGGCAACAAAACATTAAAAAGATTTCATTAACTAGCTAACCTCATCGACGAGTTTAACGTTAGAGATAAATATGGCTAGGTAAGTATTTCAGTAACAGACGAAAGCACACCTTTCTGAGAAATTTGAGAAACTAGGAAAGACAAACATGTTTTGTTTTAGTTATTTCCTGTCATACGTTTCTTCTTGTGCGCTTAATAATAAAGCCAGTTTCCAGAATCGTAGTTATGCTGATGGTTTTGAGTTAATGGGAATCAGTAATAAAAGAATGTTTCTTATTATGAAGAAATTTTGTTGCTAGTTATGTGGTAATAAGCTATTTGACAGGCATAATTTTAGTATGTCTTGAGAACAGAGGAAAGCAAGCGAAAAATCAGGAATTTTAGAATATACACTTTCGTAGTTTGGAGGGATCAGTAATCAAAGAAAATTAGGATTCAGTTTTAAGAACTTAATTCTGGAAAAATAATTTCATTTTATTGTAATTTAATTCTGAAATGTATTAACTATAATTGTATTATGTATCATTTACGATAGCGCTATCTATAATTTATAGAATAAAACTCCCACACCGTCCAATTTTCGGTAGTACTCTTAACCTTATTGTGTATGCATTTATATTTTCTTATTTTGAATAAACAGTATTCATTAGCTTATTCAGTAAGCCAAGTGACATTTTTTCCCCACGCAACTTTGGTTTTTATTGGATACCATGTGTAAAACAGGTTTCGTAAGTTTACACAGGCTAAAATAAAAACTGAATATTGCGAAAACTATACAGAAAGTTAATACTTCCCTAAAGCTTCACTATCTAAAGTCCTAAAGTGTTCTTTAAAAAAAAAAATCCTACCTCAAGGAGAAATTTATTTCCAAAATTCATGCTTGGGTAACTAAAATAGTGTTGACCATCCATGAAATTCTCCAAGATTCTACGTACTTGCAGCATGTGCTGGAAGAAATATACCCTGAAGATATCTTTTGAGTTGTTTTTCTTGTAAGTCATAACAGTCATGTTTGTTACAAAACAATGAAAATTGTAGCTTCAATAGGGTCCATAAAAGCGACTTTAATCTACTAAAGCAAACATGGAATCGGATGCCCCTGTAAAGATTGCTGTCGGGCAACAGCCTGATGCTCGACAGAGTATATTCAAAGTCATAAACCTATTTTGTATAACTAGCCGATTTTTCCAACACTAAAATGAAACACCAATAAAATAAGCACAATAGCCTGTTTTTTTTTATTGAAAAAGGTTAGAACGAGCTCATATTAAGTCTTGTTCGTATATATTTATAATTTGCTTATTTTGGGAGATACATGCAGAAATGAAGCGATTGTTTATATAAAAAAAAGTGGCATCAGACATTTACATCAACAGTTGGTTTTAGTAAGGACAGAAATTTAATTTATTACTACTGGTTTTAAACATACTTCATTTTTCTCGTTTTTTCCCTTTTTTCTTTGTCTCACGGACTGCGTAATACAATGTAAAACATCATTCTTAATCTGGTTTTAAACTGCCTAAAGAAATCATTATAAACTGGCACTTTTCATTAATTATTTCATTTTAAAAGGCTACTAAAGTCACGATTCCTGAGCTTATACAAAGGATAAGAGCTATTTTGGCCCATGCGCAGAATAGTAATAGTTTCGTAATTATTGATGTGCTATTTTCATATTCGAGAAAATGACGTTCAAGAAGAATCGTTTCTTCGAAAGGTTCAGTTCTTGGACTTGATAGAAATCTTACTCCTTCCTTTGGAGTTGGATAATGATTTCAGTAACGTAAAAGGGTAATCATTCTAACGCTGATTGCTATTCTTGGGGTGCATTTCAATAATTACTCTTCAAGAAGTGAGTTAAGAAATGAATTAATTAAATTCAAATGAACAAAACAAAAGGTGACATTGTGATAGCAGCACTCGGGACAAGAATTGTTTCTGGGAAGCCAGTCTTATACATTAATAGGTAATTATTATAAAAGCTGTTTATTACTACTTTAGTACATGTGGTTTAAGATTCCATAAATTTCGAAAAAGAATGGTACAGACCGTAAAAGATTATTCGCAACATTACGATGTTTTAAACATCTGCAGTTGAAACAAATCTTTCCCATCAGTGCAAACATAATGAACATTCCCTTAATGAACGAGCTAATGGAGATATTTTAAAGTGTCCGATAAATCACTAAACCCCATCTGATTAGTTAGTTCCTAACAGAAGTTCGAGATCAGAAGAGTCAATACCCCAGTGTCATTTAGAACAGGATGGTTACCAGACAGGGCAATAAACGTAAATTAATTCCTTAACCGGATAATAGAAGTGTGATCAATATTTAATATAGTAAAAGACATTCTACATTTTCTTAATTGTAGAAGCACAGGGTTCATTAGTGCGAGAGTGGTTTGTTGTAATTTGGAACTTACACGAGGTAATAGCTAAAATCCTATCTTATTCTGCATTAAAATAATCGGATTTAGCGTACATTATTTTAATCCAAAAATAAAGATTTTTGTTTCATTGCTTGCTGTTGGTTAAAACTCTCTTCATCGGTATTTAGGATGCCTGGCAAGTACCAATATGTTACTATCGTTGTGAATACAAATTCAGTTTTTTTTTTTTTAAATATTCTTAGTCGACGATGAATGAAATTAATTTCTTCAATTAACGATCTCTAATAAACTTTGGTAGTGAATAGATTTTCAGTTTTTTTCTGGCATTTTAATCCCATCAACTCCTGTATCGTTTTGATTTTTCCTTCATGTCAATGTTTTCCTCCTAAATCCTGATAGTCTCAAGAACGATTATCCTTTGGTTGAAAAAAAGGGGGATTCAAGTTCATTTGGAAATGAATTATTTACAACAACTTTTCAATTGAAATTGAATCCGCTGGTCACTTTTCGGTTCATTGTTTGTGGCAAGACTTAACATTTAAGGAATTTTCCTTTTGACGAAGGCTGTCATATGCTTCTCGAAAGCCTATCATTGCATTATTTCATTTGATCATCCAATCTGGATTTATCATGAAGTGCTATTTTTCAAATTTATTACTAATTTCGATTCTCTTAAAGTATCCTTTTTGTAACAATCGGGTAACTGCTGTTCACTATTAGAAACTCTTAAAGTAAGGAGTCCTTCCTTTTTATCAGATTCATACACCGTCACATTATTCTTCTCAAAATGAATGGAAACATTCAAGATAATATAAGGCACAATTTTAGTGACATTTGTCAAGCTTGTTTGCGATAAGACAATCACGTATTATTGCATTGCGCACGTACGTTAAGTGTTTACTGTGTGTTCATTGTGGGATAGGGATCCAAAAAGCCATAAAATTATATTAACTCTTGACGGTCGTCTAGCATTCTTGAAAATAACAACAAGATCAGTGTTAACTCCATAAAACGGAACATCTACGCGTATTAACCACTGAGTTCGAAGCCTTTTATGCAGATATACGTAAACATCACTTACGCAGCGCATATCCAAAACACTTCGTCACGTGTATCAACGTTTATCCCACTTGTTATGGGCAAATATTTAAGAATATTGCTGGGTCAGTAATGGACAACAGTGTTGATCACAATGGGAATAACAAAGGATATTTCAGAGTACGATAAAGGGCTTATTGTGAGTGACAATCAACAGAGTCGACAGGTTTTTTTAAAAGGTGAAATATCCCGGGTATTTAATCAGTGGAAAAAGAATCCACTTTGATGTCTAAGAGGTGTAATTGTGGTCCTAACACAGTCTATCAGGAACGAGATCGCCGTTGTCTGGGAAGAACTCATACACTTCCTCTGTGCAGCAAATGACCCAAACATTTATTGAAGACTGTTCCCGACTCATATCTCACCGAACTATGCGTAGGGAATTGAAGAGGATTGGTATCGATATTCAATGTCTAAGGAAACCTGATTTCTGTGAAAGGTCGGAATCCGTGTCTTTTCATCTACAGTAGTGTCAGAAACACCGTGACTAACGACTGAAAAATGATCTTGTGGCGCGACGAGTCGCAGTACGCCTTGTTCTCTACCAACAGTAGGCAAAGAGTTCGGCGGGAGCCCCAGATGCAATGAACCCTGCTTGCCTTGTAAACGCAACTCAAGGTTCTTGAGGTGGTGTCATGGTGTAGGTCATATGCTGTTGGTACGGAATGGGTCCCTTGATATTTCTTAGAAGGTCAGCTATCCTCCAAGGAATATCAGAACATTGTTGCCGATCAAGTCCACCCTGCAATGCTGATTTTTTTCCAGGAGGTAACGGTTGTTTCATAGATGTTCATCATGCAAGAATTGTTCAGTAGTGGTTCAGCGACTTCCGCCATCTTCCCTAGCCACCACAAAGCCCGGATCTGAACCTCATTGAGAATGTAAGGTACATATTAACAAAACAGATCCGTGAGTAAAGCCCTCTACAATCAAATCGAAGTCAGTTAAAGGACGTTCTAGTGAACGTTTAGTATGCTGTAGATGTAGATGCAATCCAACACCTTGTGGAATCTATGCCAATCCGCATATGTGCAGTAATTCTGGCTAGAGGAGGTCTAACATGGTATTAAATAAAAGTTTCTAAATATTTGTAATTTTCACTTTTTTTTTTTACTTCAAATGGCATTATTTTGATAGAAATAAATTTACAAGACAGTGATACTGCAAGAAGTTCGGTATTTCGTTGACAAAATAATTTGATATATTCTTTTCGCAGAACCTGCGGCACATTTCTGGTTAGCCATGAGGTGGCCAAAGAAATGGTGCCGAAGCGTAGGGGGGGGAAAGAAAATATTTTAGGATATGTCGGTTACAGCTTATCTTCGAAACAGCTAGTTGTATGTTGCAAAATTTGACATTTTATATCTCTGTCAAAACATGCAGAAAAATGACTTGGTGAGTTACTGTATATTTACAAAATGGAGTGCAAATACTTTAAGGTAGATTGAAGCATATATTCTTGCTCCTCGATTTTTCGATATAAGATCAAACCATGTGGTTTTTAATTAGAGAACATTTATTTGGGTTTTATGATGTAACACGTCACGGAAACTTATTTAATTTTAATGGCCGATATGTAAATTGAAGAAAAGTCCATTACTATTAAAATTTGTAAACCATATATAAGGCTTCATACAACTTTCATCCGCCATGTTTGTTTGAATTCTAAATACAGTGCTTTCATATTTCATTCTAAATTACTGATTTACACAAGTAATTTCAATAGCAGATAATTAAATAATGAGATGTTTTATCTTCGAAAGACAACAACATTGACATCAACTCGGTGATTATATAAAAGGAAATTTTCAAAATCCTCAAAACCGCTTTGAGGCTTTATTTTGATAATTTATTCAATTTATCGAAACAATTATTTCAGGTGTCACGAGAAAATCCTATAGTCAAGCTCAAATCCATGTCTTTTCGTCTTGAAACTATGGCTCTAATCAAATCAAAGGACGACAAATATAATTCTCAAATCTTTTAAAAACATTTGACCATGCTTCCGAGTGAGTTCAATTTAACTATAACCAAGGATGCCAACTTACACTTTCAGAAAGCAAGAAAAGAATAAATTACGAACTCAATATAGTTAGGCTTATGAAATTGCATGAACGTCTTGTTCCATTTTATCACTGGAACGCATTACATTTGTTGGTGTAGAAGTATGCCTTGAATATCCTTATTTGAACTTTATTTGATCCATAGGATTGTCCTTGTCAAGTATACTCTAACATTTGTCTGTTTCCCTGAAATTTTCTTTTTTGTTTCCTCAGCATAAGATCTTTATTTTTAACGACTAAATCTTTATATTTTTCCATCTTAATATGGATGCTGTTTATTGGAAGAGGCAACGGTTGTCATGGTACTGGGCCACGCTAGTACTAATTGCATTTTACTACATCTAATAACCCATCGGGCTTTCTGATCTAACGGAGGACTTAGTCTCAGATTAAGATCATTGAGCCCTTTGTAACACACAGCTCTATCTTTGTTAGCCCATTTATTTCGCTATAGTATTGGTGCCCCGACTATTCAAGGATTTGTAAGCATCTCGATGCTTTTTTTTGAAGATATCCTGGAGAGATTTGAATCAGCGCCATCTTTTTCCCTGTTCCATAAAAATTTATGGTGAACAATCGTTTCAAATATTGCATAGTAAATAATATTTATTCTTAATCAGATATCAGCGACCTCACGGAAATTAAAGCTCCCCTCTGTATATTCTCTCCTCCATTATTAATGTTCCGTAGTTTATAAATCAATACAGCAATGCAAACACTAGCAGAGGCATGACCCCCGGTGCATCAAAGTGTTAAAGGAAGCAGCTACTGGCTCTACTGATATAACACCACATGTTACTAACTACGCGGTGGTTTCTCCTGGAAACCTGTTCGGTGTTTGCTTATCCAGCCTCCGCAAGAGTATCATTATTTTAGCAATCCATTTATAGCCCTATGATACTTCTTTAGGTCTTCACGGCTGTACTCTTCTATGCAATAAACTACGCTTCTACCCATTTCGAATGAAAATAATCATTCGATTCAAGAAGAGAGTAGTTATTTGCATAGTTTGAAATTTTCTATCCATGTAGTTTGAGAAAACGATTGCTGTAATGACTTAAACAATAAACATAAAACTGATTCAAATCTAATTATTATCCATAAATATAAGTATGTTTTTGTCATACTCAGGAGCAAATTTAAATTAATATTTTTATCTGTTAATTTAAAAAGATGTCAAATAGTTTGTGAAGCGTTTGGAATTCCAAGAAAATAAGATCAGGTTGTTTTTGGTGGCTAGAATTTTCCATAGTTCAGATTCGTAATCTTTTTAATACTTCGTCGTTTTTTTTCCCATATATCTGCTAGTCTTTACAAACCGAGTGGTATAGCCCTTATTTTTCTTTTAATAATTTAATTTTTAATTATTTATACTGCCAGATATATATTTTTAAAATCCTTTCTGTTCGATAATCGTGTTTAACGTTCTTCAGGTGCATATGGCACTGAGAAGTCAGTCTTATTAGTCATCACTCTTCATGTTTTCCCCCCCGCCTTTTTAAGGTGTTTTTGTTTTTCACGTTCGTTCCACTGCTAAATTTCACAGAGCGTTTTTTGTTCACAATTTCCTTCGATATTGTTGCTACACTTGTCGGGAGGATGTTTTATTTAGTCTTGTATAATCTGCTACTGTTCTCATATATTTCATTTCTACTGCACTAATTCTTTTATTTGTTTCTCTTATTGTCCATGCTTAACCGACATATAATAATGTCCGTTTTAATAAAACATCATACATTCTTACTGTTTTGTTTATTATTTCATTCACTTTACAGAATTTGTTCATTTTATTAGAAATATCTACTTCTCCCATAGCGATCCACACCTTATCAGGAGAGTGTATATTTTGAATTAAATGTTTGAAAGTGAAAGACAATCACAAACATTCATGCTCTTAAGCGGGATTCGAACCCGCAGCATTTTGACTGGAGAACGGATACGCTAACCATTCGGCCAACCAAGGCCGGCTTCGTGTATCAATTTCGGTAATTCATGAAACGAAGCAACGTGGAAACTTCGAAAACATCGCCTGCGAGTTAGGAAGTAAATTATTTTAGATAGCGAAAATAATATGGAATAATTATAATTTAAAAATGTTCAAGCGCAAATAAGAAAGTAATATTAATAATCAACCGGTGATCAATGCAAATTACGCTATCTCCTTCCCCACCACAATTGCTAGTTTCGCTTAGTGCGGTCTGTTTAAATTTTTCATTTATGTTTGACTGTTCTTTTCACTGTCTGAAAATGCATATTCGTTTCACAAGTTTATTTTGTATTGTCTTGCCCTGCTTTGGTTGGCTATATATTAGCACCTTCCCTCTTCACCTAGCACTGGGTTCGACTCCTATTGTAAATATTGATGTTTGTAAATGTCTTCAGGTGGCAGACGATTTTCGCTGATCTGCGAGACCATCACCTTACAAAGAAATACTTTCATGTATGGTCTCTAGAGCAAAATTTCCGGATTATTTAACCCTCATAACTCACAGTATTAAATGTATGTTTAGTACTTCGTATATAATATATTCCCTGTGTTCAGATGTGTCACTATTAATGACATTTTTTTCCTCCATGAGAAATACTTCGGAAATATCCGGATGGAGTTCTCGGCAAACACCTCTCACTCCTTCCGAAATGAACTTGTAAGGGTTAAGACTTTCGTGTATCTGTAAATATTTGTCCATTTGACTTAACGGTGGCCAGTCGGCCCTGATCTCGCATCGGCACACACACACGCACTATCTTTCATGAAAGTGTAATCACCTTAAACGGGCTGTGCACGTCTCGTAGCTGAACTTCGATAACTTAATGTTGTCAGAAGAGGTGCGTAAAGGATGAATATAAGAACGCAAAGGTTAATACTCTATTCGGAACACATTGAGAAGGAAAAAATCTCTTTCTGGAAGGCAGAAGTTTCAAGAAAACTTATAAGAATAAACAAAACACCCTTATAAAACAATGAAAGAACTCAAGTTCGATTCTCTTAGATTACTTGTAATATTGAATAGCAAGCAACATGATTCTACTTGATTCACTGATTTCTTCAGCTGTATTGGTTATTTCTCAATCAAGATTCCCACTTGATTATACAAATATCAAAGCATGCCGATATTGTCAGGATATCTCAGTGTGTTCTAAGAATACAACAGGATATACCGTATGATAGATACTTTAATTATTGTGAAGTGTATCAAAAATTTACTCCTCCTGCTAAAAAGAAAAATGCAACACGCTCAATCTTTGAAATGTAGCCACACGATGAAAAATTGATAAATGTTTTAATTTAGCTTAAGCTAATATGGCATCAATCATGCTGAAGTAGGAAAAATTTTGCATGTCAGTATTTTTCATCCAAATTACTTCATTAAAAATGTCGAACGCATCAGCACTATATTTTCTAATATAAAACTTGTGTAACAGATTTTATTCTAGTAAAAAGAAAATGGACAAACATGAGTCGTTGTAAGTGCGTAGTTTAGTTCTGGAGTAATATCTATTTAAATTTTCCCCTTCACGATCTTACAAAATATAAATTACTTGGTTTTAGAAAGACAATATCTTTTAGTGAGATAGATTACTCTTAAGAAGATAATAGGAAACGAGACAGCTTTAAGTCGGCTCCTGGAAGAAATGATAAACAACTTGACTCGCATATAAGAAATGATGCGCATCACACAACAACAAATAGGAAACAAATAATTTATTTATTAAATCCAGTGCCAAAATTAATTTACAATGATCGTAGACTTTCAAAATAAAAACATGTTTTCACAATAAACATTCATGATTTCAGCGAATGAACCTAAAACGTTTGTCTTGTGTACTACAGGCAGTGTTTTTTGAGATTTGTACAATGGTTTCAAATCGTTTTACTACTAAACTGGTTCAATTAACACCAAAAATAAGATGATTCGCCATGTTCAGGATTCTATCTCCTACATTCCATTAAATTCTATGTAGTCGGGAATTGTTGCTCCTTATGATATCGGAACGGTTATCAGATCCTTCCCTTAAAAAGGGCACGATTTAAAATATATAAAACTGTGCACATTGGCTGTACAGATTTTTCTAAAATCCTTCCAAATTTCAATAAAATTTATCCATCCATAGTCGTGAAAAAACCTGCGAAAAACTAGACACAGAAGTTTTTAAAAAATCTAATTTTTAATGTGAATACCAACCACAAACCTATAGTACAATTACAGTATAGTAGCTTGAGACCACTATCCTGCTTATTGGGTTCAAACCGGACGATGATATTCATCCCCCACCTTGAAAACATTCACCAAACAACATGCCTACCGTAGAATTTGAACCTTTATTATACACCCTTCACATCTAAAAGGGATAACCTTTGTAGTCGGAGGGCAGTGACTTATGAAGGCGACGATTTTCATTGATCTTTGATATTCCACAGCAACTAACCGATCGTTTTAAGGTCTCCGTAAACATATAAATCTTTCCGTTGCATGCTATTCTTAATAGTAACCGAGAATTTGTACAATTTCGGTAAACACTTTAGATTTTTCCTACGGAATGTGAAGTTTTCAACAAGCCCGACTAATTGTAAAATGAACTAAACAATAAGAACGTAAAGGTCGTAAATAAATGTAGTTTCACCACTTTTGTTACTTTTGTAAATTAATTTGAATGTCAGTAAACTCAACTTTTAATTAACTTGTCGCTCGCATTTGTTTCAACTACCTTCAATCAATTATTTATACTTTGTCAACCACAGCGAGATTCCTCAATCGCAACTGAACATTTTATCCATAAAGTGAAGCCAATCTTTCGAATTTGGTCTTGCACACCGTTTGCAGTTAATGTTTCTACCTTTTTTAACTGCATCTATCAGACCATTCGTTCTAAATAGCTGTCTACCGAATTCAAATATGGAAATCTTATTTATGATGTAGTGAACAGCTCGTACTCGCGACAAGAATGTAGATAGCCTTCACTCTCATGATCATTGAATATGTGAGAAATGTATCTAATTTTCTTCGGAGAACAAAAAAGTCCACACAAATTTATAATTATAACTTGCTTTTCATGAAGCGTTCGTTTGGATTTTCTGAACGTGACAGCCATTTATAACTTAGGCTTGGAACTTATTAAACAACGGGTAAACGACGTACTATTGGTTGAAATTCCTCTTGAGTTGTCGTAGCAACGCTTGGAAGATTCGAGAAATTATTTAGTATCTTTCCAGTAACTGTACGCAACACAGTTACATAAAAGGGGTATTCTTGGAAGAGTAAGAGAGAAGTAAAATGCTAGGCAGCACCAATCGATAGCCAGTATGGATGCCATTTTTTTTTGTGGATAGCACACCGTGATGCGGTGACGTTCTCCTATTGCTGAAGGAGTTTTAAAGCAACTACTAAGCTCGAAGCCAAGCAGTAATTCCAGAGTTTAGTAGATGCTAAGGCACAATCTATATGCCACAGCTAGAGATCTCTATCTCACTCCATCTTCCAACTCCGAATCTAAACTACCACCTACAGAAGTATATTCCACATCTTATAGGTTCTTGACACGAACGCTATGAATTTCCTTAGTTAAATGGAAAGATATTAGAATTCAAACTTAAAGTTTTGGCTGACAAAGCTATTTTCCTTTCGTACGTCACATTTACTTGCATAATTCTTTTCTGTCATGTTTTTCCCTTTCCATTATCCCGATTTCTCTTTCTGCAATGCATAATTATCACACGATATTAAAATGACCTTATCCTGGGGCGGTCAACGTAGATTTGTTATCTAACTAGCTGATCTGTATATAATTACACAGAAATGCAATATTAGTAATTATCTCTGTTTCTGTTAATCCAAGCTCTGTATTAACTTTAAAAAATTTCGAATGTATATTCTAGGAACACAATACACGTAGAATGTCTTTTTATATAAAAGATGCTTCCTTATTTTGAAATTCAGTACTTCCAAATCGTTGGATGACTGTCAAATATACATGGCCCGTTATTGATGCAGAGGAGCTAGTAAAAATATTGAACATCGAATGACGGGACCGCCTTTCGATCTGCGTCTTTAATCTGGACGAGAAGGAAGATATTTATTCTTTTAATAGGCCTGTTAAGATACGGAAACAGAAACATTTAGTTTCCGTATCTTAACAGTTTCCATTAGTCTGTATGAGACTTGTAGCAAAAGCCGAGTACGTGGGAGGGCAGCTTACATAGTTGAACTATAAGCCGTACGAAAACATATATAGGAAGACCGTTTAGAGAAAATGCATAACTTGTAATTAATACTGTCGACATGTATCGAGTGAGTGCTAGAGCGTTATTATATTTCTGGACGAAAGACAGATTGGTCTGATTTTTAAAAATCAGACCAATTTAATTCAATTCAATTCAATTTACCTAACCTTTTGTTTCGTACAACATAAATTCTCAGGGAAAAATACAGTTTTTCGAGGCCTTCCTTCATATGAAGGCTACCTAAGGAAGTGTCCTATTGAGTATTTTTTAAAGAAAGGATTATATTCGTGTTTGAGTACTTTTAGCAATATCTGCAATGTTAAATTAAGGCTACCAAAATTATTTTCCTTTTAAGCAGTGTAAATTCGCAGGCAGCATCAAAGCAAACTATTAACTTTCATATCCAAAAAGAAAATGCATATTCCTTTTTTTTTTGTTTTGCATCATAAAATCCTGAAATGAGTATTAACTCAGAAAATTTCTGCTTAATCAATATTTTATGTGAACGCTGGATCACACAACTACTAACATAAAGTAGATAATCTGCAAACGCTTAAGTTGTTTTCTTGAGAACATGCTTGATGGGATTAAATTCTAGGTGTGTGTGTGTTTACTTGATGAGTGTTCCGAGTTTGTTTTCATACGAAAAACCTAATAAACCCTCTGAATTAAGCTGTCACTATATTTTTCATTAAGATAAACTGTCATAGTTCCTTGCAGACTTAAAATCTACACCGTACAAAGTCTTTCATGTTGTAAATCACCTTTCAGCGCGAAAAACTCAATCACGGGTCTTTTCTGGAATTTCTGACATGATTCATAGTTTGGAGACGTTCTTTATCATTAAAGGATCGGACGCAGAGTAACGTAAAGAATTTAGCTGTGACTCGAAATATTTTTTTTTTACTGGGCGCAGTGCCATTCATCGTAAGCTTGTAAACTTTGGTTGTTTAGTATAATACGTCAGTGTTCATATATATGACAGAAGTTAAGCAACCTCCGGGTTAGCTTTCAAAGAGGAAATCAGTTAACTCATATAGCTGGAAAAGGTACTAAATCTATAGAGGCTTATACCAAAGAAAAATTATTAAATATTTCCTGCCTTTTGTTTCTTTCAAAACATCTCAGAGTATTTGAAATTTGTTTCAAACTTTTATATCCAAAGAGAAATAATGAAGATTCCGGAATTTTCCTTTTTTTTTTTTTCGCATTCAGAAATGAATATTTAGGACGATGAAATAAGTTAATCGATAATGGACTGATAAAGGTACAACAAATATATTTGTTTTGTAGCTATAGGTGCTTAATAGAAATACCTCCATACTCGTGCAACACTCAAAATATAAATATATTGAGGAATATTGCTGACTAAAATATTAGAATATAACTATTCAAAATATGACCAACTACATTATGAAGAACCAGCGTAGATGCAAAAGGAAACCTCAGTCGCTTTGAACGAAGTGAGGCAGTTATTGGTGTTTATTTGGCAAATAGGCAGTGATGATAAAGAGTGGCACTTTTAAATATGTAAACTTTATATATCAGCAGTACATTAGACTGCGGAAACACTGGCGAGGTTTATCCAGAGTGAAATATGAATCGTGAACATGCTGTATTGTTTAAATACAAAATAAACTTCTGCATGAAAACGCGTATTACTGATTTGAAATTCGTTTATGGATTGGCTAGTTAAACAGTCGCTCAGATGGTGGTAGAATGCAATATGGGTCTTATAATATAGTTGATTTTTTTTTTTCCTTCCAAGAAAGATGCACTTGTAACAGCCAACGAGGTCAACATTCCTGTAACTGACTCCTATTCTGAAGAGATTCTATACGCGCACACTTGGCATGGTCTGGATCAGCTCATTTCATTATAAGGCAAGATGGTTTATGCTGTTAACCTGTTAATCATAATGCCCAGCAAGCGTTTGCTCTCATCTGTGAGGTCTATCATAAAAGATGCCTTCCCTCCCAAATATAGCTGTTTGGGATGTATCCGGATTTAGTGGAATAATGCATGCTTACTAGCAAAGAAGTAAATTTTTGCTAAGTCGCATCCGGCATTTGCGCAAAGTGCTATAACTTTGGTGTTTCTGTTGGTCTCACATCAGTAATGCATTCAATGTATCATCGTTTTTGTTGTGGTAAGGTTATATAATTCAAAAATCAATGTTCTATTGAGTTTTCTCTAATTTTGACAGTACTAATATTTTTCATCGGAAGATGAACTGGTTAACCTTCACATGGTGATGTGGAAGGAATTTTCGGTAGAAAACTTGGATTTCGCCTGCAAATCGAACAGTAGGCACAGCATTTTCAGAAGTCCTATGATTGCCGTTAGGATTGTGAAAAATCACATTATCAGCCACAAAACACCGGCATTATTATTAATGAAGATCTTATGGATAAAGGACGATGGAATGGATGAGTTAGTATCTAAAGATATTTCGGAGTGATAATGTAGTTTCTCATAAACCTAATGCAATCATAGGACTTCTGAGGCCACTGTCTATCAGTGCGTCTTTTTTCGCCGGTCGATTTGTCAGTTTTGTAGATAAAATCCAAGTTTGAATGAAAAATGCTATACTTCCGCTATATGGAAACTAACCAAATTCACTTTCAGATGAAAAGCATTGGTGCATGTTCCTAACTTTCGATGATTACAGTGCAAATATTTCTCTCAGGTGACGCTGTCAAATGCGTTACAGAAGTGTTGATTTTATTTTACCATAAATTACTTGAATGTTTCCACGTTAACATCTTTCGATGTCTTTAAAAAATCATGTAAGAAAGGACTCTTTCTTACATGAGTTGGCGAAAAAGCTACTCGCATATAGAAAACGGGAGTAATCTGTCCTGGATATTAAATGTGTATATTTCCGATTGTTCTGTTTTTAGGAAGGCGGAGAATATTATTTTTCCTATGACCCACTGTTTCGTTTACGATAGAATAAAGAAAAACAGTTTTTGAGAGTTTCAACGAGGAGTGGAAAAAAAAAAATCAGTGGTGCAGTTTCTGCCTATAAGAGAAATCTAACAATGCGCAAGACAATCGAATGCTATCTTTTATGCAAATAGTAGTTTTATCCATTCATTCTATTCAGTAGCTCAACAAAGCAAATCAGTAAACACCTCACTCTATCACTTTTTTTCGTGCTATTTGAATATTTTCATTACGTTGATATTTAGGAATTGTAGCCTGTCGTGTGCTGTAAACGGAAGAATGGAAACTCTTGAAAATAAAATATTCACAGTAAAAACCAGTTCCCATCAAGTTTTGTACTAATAAGTTATAACTAGTGCATGTAATCATAGTTATATTAGCTGTCACTGGGAATCGCAGCAGCTCAATGTTATGGTAAACACATCTCAGCAGACGTCAGTCGAGGATACAGAATTCAGAATAAATGGGGAAGAACTGTCAATTTGGGTACATCCCAATGCGTCCTGAGCGTCTTCCATCATTCTCAACATTCCCTCTTGGCTTGTAAGAAAAAAATGCGATTCAGATGGGCAATGTCGACGGTGTACCTAAGAGGCTTACGCTCATTACAAACACGACTTGTTTCGGAACTTCCTGTTAGTGTCCCGGCAATCTATCACTCCGAGGTTCAGTTTTTATGCAGGAACTATTCCGATTCATGGACGGCATGGAGTTTCTTGCTGACGAAACTATGTTTTAGTAATATGGTTATGTATAATCTGTTCACAAGTTTTTTCTTTCTTTCTTTTCAACTTTTATTTACAGAGATATCACGTCTTTTTAGGACGTGTTATATAAAATGTTTCTTTATCTCACTCGTTTATCCGATACCTTCTTTCTGGCACTCTTAACGAGCTTGCTATACCTCGAATTTGTACAAAAATTCTTAACGATTTAATTAGTGCTAGTTGTTCTCTTCAAGAGATTAATGCAAATCCGCGAGGATCTAATCAATTTATCCTAGTGTTTTCTTTATTTCTTCTTTTTAGGTTTTATTTTATTAGAAAACACACAAACCTGAATTTGTTTGAAACAAGTGGACTTGACAGTGCAGTTTTCCAGACATGCTTATCTTTCCATGAAATAGGATATTAGCCACAAATGGCAAGTAAAGCCTAGTTTGAGTAAACAACATACGATAGTGACCCGAGATCTGTTAATGGTATTTGTAGCAAACATTTAGTATCGTATCGCAGTTGGTGGTAGGTTGAAGAGTAGAACGGTGCAATCAAGTGTTGCTACTGTTTAATCTTTTGCAAATAAAACGCCTGATGTGAGCAGAATTTTTTTATTGCAAAAAAGACCGTTGCAAAGTGTTTTTAGTCGACCGTTGCAAAGTATCGAAAACAGTTGAATTATTTACTATTTAGAAGCATAAATCGGGCATTATCGTCCACTGAAAGCATTTAAACTAATTCGATACATTAACAAAAGTTTTCACATCTGAGAAACGACAGACCTTCATGACATTTTCTTCAGATACATTCAATCAAGGGATAAATAATATTTAAATTTCCTTTTAAGTGCTTTCGAGGTACTAACATATGTGATATTGATTACAGTGTTTTGAGTTATATAAACAAACATGCAGTATATCACATGAATACACCGTGAGATTAATAATTAGTAAGATGGTAATAATTAGTAACTTACGACGCTCGGATTTAGACTTCTTTAAAGTCTAAAAATTTTAAATAAATTATTGACATAATTTATTTAAAATATGTACAGAACCTTATGAGCTATAGAAATGTATTCATTTTGAAATATTCTCCTCTTGCCTCAATGCAATGTTCTTCCCAGCGTTTTTTAAAGCTGGGAAGAACATTTAAAGCACTTTTGGAAGCATCTCTGGAACTGCTCTAAAGGAACGGCTTTGAGTTTTTCTTTGTTAGATTCTGTTTAATTGCATTTACGTCTTGAAATCTTCGTCCTTTAAGTGCTGATTTTAGTTTAGAGAATAAAAAGAACTCGCATGGGACCAAATTAATAGGGTGGGAGTACGACTACGTTGATCTTTTGAGCCAGAAACTTGCTCAGTTCCAAATCTTCTTTCAAAGTTTGGTGGCAGGATCCAAGTGAGATTCCTGTTTCACAAGCTCTCGAACAATAATTCGCCGATTGGTGATAATCGTTTCGCCAACACGAGCCACCAAATCGTGGGTGACGGATGTTGATGGTCGTCCAGAGCAAGGGTTATCTTCAGTCGAAGTTCAACCATCTTTAAAATTGTTGAAACACTCACATGAACTACTTAAGGCATTATCCCGAAATCTGTTTTAAGCATTTGATACGTTGCTATGGTTTCTTTGAGTTTAAAGCAAAACATGATGCGCACACGTCGTTCATTAATTCCTGACATCGGGACACTCAAAAATAAATAAAAATCTGTCTTCATTCATCAAAGCACTGCAGATGACGCAAAGACTTTGGGCTTGTTTTGCCATGTTACGACATTCCTATGTATTTATTTTTATTACTTCTTACGACACGTATATACCTGGTTATATACCTAAAACAATACGCTAGTGTGCCCACTTTCGCTATAATAATAATCCCAGAATTTTATGAACAGACCTCGTATTTATTCCGAAGGATTATTCTATATGTTTTCTGCTATCAAATAACCAGTAACTTAACTTAGTGAACATTATTTCATGCATCTTGAATAATAAAGCCCATGTTCTACTTTAGTTAAAGTTTTTTTTCTCTCTTTCGCTTCGTATTCTATTTCTAAGATAAAATGACAACTTTAGTCAATAATTCAGTTAACACGAAGCCTACTTAGCAGAATTACCTCTCTGGTTTGAACAAGATTAAAACCATTTATATTTCATAAACATTCAAATAGTGCCAGTCTGTCTGTGAAGTGGAAAATATTGCTGGCAATCCCAGCAACTCCTTCCGCTACCAACCCGAGCAAAGGGAGGGTAGAAAAGGGGAAGGGACGGAGCGATTTAGAATGATATCCGAAGCAATGAAGGCTTCAGGATCGGTGGGTTACGTCTATTAAATGCATTTGTTCTGGCCATTTTTTTTTTGTTTGTTTGAAAGGAAAAAGACCTGCCTACGAGACCTAGATATCTCCAACTAAATGGCGTCGTCATTACTGAATGAGCTAGAGGGAGGACGCACTTCCCTCAAGGGGAAGAGTATTTCTTCGAATATTTGAGTGGCTCTGTATGGTGGTATTATTCACTTAAGTAGCTTCTCTAATTTGGATATTAGCAATCGTGGTAAGCCAGTGTCTATTCCTCTTCCATCCTTTTCATATCATAGCTCTTGTTGTCCATTACATGATCAACCCTAGAAGTTCTTGGTCTACCAGGGTATCTTCTTCCCTCTAGATTTCCAGAGAACGTTTTTTCCTGCTGATCCTCTTAATGTGTCCCTCCATCTTGTACTTTCTAAGGTCTTCCACGAGTGCTCCTTTGGTTCCATTAACTTCAGTACTTAATTAGTTCTTCCCTTCCTTCCAAGAAATCTTCAGTGCTTGCCTGTTGCGCAACATCTCAAAGGCTTGCAATTTCCTGATTATGAATTTCGTATATGTACAAGTCTCACGTCTATAATTCAATGTGAACCACACATAGATTTTATGATTCTTATTTTAGTTTATTTACACCAGAGGTTATTAGTAATTTATTATTCCAAAATGTTCTTTTGCCTTAGCTATTCTTAATTCAGTTTCAATAACTGTTGTTCCATCTTCAGTAATTGTTACTCTACATTTTACCCCAGTCTTTACATTTTGAGTAAATCCCGTTGATACACTTAAATGTGTGTATCTACTTCACGACAGTATTCCGTTAAAAAGTTGTTTGAATATACGTTATTAACTAAACTTGTGTGAGAAACTATATTGAAAGGCGAATCAGGAGGTATAGCTACATCAAGGCGACCTAAATTCGTGTTATGTGCTGCTAATATTATATCTCATGTTGCACGTTCGGTGCCTAGTTCAAATTGCACTTATTCCTATCAGGTTACTGTGCTCTGCACGTAGCTCATCCTATCATTTGTTTCATAACACAAATATGGCATTAAATTAATATATCGCAATACAAAATAATACAGGATTAATGAAAGCGAGAAAATATTAAAGTGCCTAATATAGATAAAGTGAAATAATACGAAGGGCGTATTATTTTGTCAATACAAATTCAAAGCCATTTATTTATTGTTCGATATATCATTTTTAACTGGGTTTCCACTGACTACCCAGTTGGCTTTTAAAGTTGACTTTCAAGAAGAATTTGTTCGGACGAACTTGATAGCAAAGCTTTAACATATCCCTTACCTGGTTAGAAACGTCTTTTATGGATTCTCACATTTATGACGTATGGAAAAGAATGAATTTAAATTCCAATATCGTGCATGCAGTCTGTTTCATAAAATCTTTTGAAAGCGTTGGATCAATTTCCTTAGATTCGAAAGATGAGCACAAAATAGCAAGAAAGCTAAATGCTGCTGTGAAAAGATGTTTGTATGACCTGCTTGAAGAAAGGACTTAACGATAAAGAATCCCTTCCAAAACTAGAAATCGATTTATATTTCATTATCAATAGGGAAGAAATATGAAAAATCGCTTGTTACTCATTTATAATGGAGTATCTGTCCTCCCCCCCCATTAATCAATGTATCACATGTTGAACCTTAGAATAGCTGCTGTATATGGACTCGAAGCAACTATGTACAGATCGAAGAAAGAATATTTTTAGTTGGGACGACTTTCGTTCGTAAAACAATACGTGAATGGCTGTTTTCATATTTTAAATTATCGCAGCTTTGACTGTTGAGAATTCTATTATTTATTTATTTTAGTTCTCGAGTAAACAAGCATTTTTTTCCCTTCAAAAGGCACGAAAGAAACTCATCAGTAACATGTATTGATGAAAGAGCTAACTGGTCTGGACTCTCCTTACCCTTTAGTGACCCTCCCTTAAAGATGATATCTCTACCGGAAGGTCAGTACGAGACTTACCAGTCAGTTTGAAGGATTCCGTGGTGTTGAATTTTTATAATAGCGTATTGGTAAATAACGGAAAAAAGTTGGTTTCAAAAATGTTATCAAACTCTGAAGAATTTTCTCCTAAGAAAAACTTCTGAATATGCCACTGAGAAGTACGAACACACTCGTCGCTATAAAATTTCCGAATGTGTCGACGTTTCAGAATTTGCGATCCATTTTTATAGCGTCTTATACGGCAGTCTTGTTGTCAATGTTTTTCTTTTGCTTCAGGCGAGAAAATTGTTGCTAAATCCAATTGTGTATGCGAAATTCCGTTTTATCAAATGGTAAAATTGTTTTGAACCAAACATTTATTTTGTTTTCTCAATATGAGTATTCTTCAAAGGAATCATACAAAGTTGTAATTCTGTCAAAAAAAAAAAGATGCATCTTTGAAGTTGTGCAATTTTTCTGTGTGTCTTTGGTGGGGGAGGGGGTTAAGGAATAAGCTATCATAAACTTAGTTTCATTGTGCAGAAAGCAATCGATGCTGGTGAATGTCGCCGATCCAATAATGGAATGGAATGCAGTATATCATCCTGGAACATCGTATTGAGATGTACAGTGATATACAACTCTCTCTCTCTCATATATATATATATATATATATATATATATATATATATATTGAAAGTTTTTTTTTTTTACCTTGGGTTTGTTATACGTTAAAGATACTAAGAAATTATATACTGTACTTAGTTTTAACCTTTCATCATCCTTTTCTCATTCAGAGATTTTTATTAATAAGGTCGAGCACCTTTTGGCTACTTGCATATGAGATATATATATATGACTTATGCATTACTTTATTTAACCTTGGTATTTCTCCTAGGTCTGGCTCCCACTGACGAGACCTCAGTAAAGGTCGAAACCGGTCTGAGTAGTGACCCTTTGCATTATGGAATACATATTAAGGCAAGTGATACGAAGTCATTAGCCTCCATATATACAAGTAGCTCAGACGTGAATATATTTCACGTGCAAAACATTGTTTTGCTTCCTTGGGAAAACTATGAAAACCAAATATATAATACTCGGTATCTTTAACGTGTATAACAAACCCAAAAAACTTTCAACATCTTTTTTTCTCATCCATCTATATTATATTATAATATATCCCAGTATTGTGTTCTTGAGCTTTATGGAGCTGAGGAGTCGAAATATCGTGTTAGGTGAGCAAAACCCTATAAACCAGTTGGTTCACTTTGGTACTCAAACCATGGAGAAACAAGCAGTCCATCTTATAATTAAGATCCAAAGATTGTTCTGTGAGTATCATTTATACGATTAGCTAATTTTATTCCATTTGCACAAAACCTCAAATGCCAAATTATCGACGAGAGTTGACAGTTCGTGAATGGATTTTCGGCACTGGTTGTTTGGTATTGCACTACTTCTCTCTGAGAAGTCCATATTTTATAGCATTATTAGCACCTTCATTTCGAAACAGCGCTATGAGATTGGCGGACCCTCTAAGAAAACTAATAAAAGAAGGTATGGATTACATGGCACTCGTATTTTTAAGTAGTTCCAAGTACTACTTAAAAATACGAAGGAGTGATATTTGGAGTAAGATTACTTTAATCTATGCGTTAAGTATAGCCGAATATTCTCAGCAGGTATTTTTAATTTGTTTTTATTAAAACTAATTAGTTGGTAAATTACCCCCACGAGTTTTCGAGAGTATCAAACTTCTGCAAGATTGTTCCGTAAGGAAGAAGGTCATTTTTAGCATCAACTTCGCCAAACAATTTGCTTGATCAATGCTTTATGCAACTAACATATTTTAAAGCGCATACATTAAAATAAAGCTACTGAAGGATAAATTGATTAAAAAAACAACTAATTTTTATGCAATCTTAAACTTACTTTATTTGCTGCACTTTGTTACAGCTTACGGATCCTTTCTCAAAAGTTGTTCCGGACTTATTTTTCTCCACCTCCAATAAATAAATTTGCAGGTGATTTCGGTTTTAAAAATGAAACTTTCCGAAGCGTATCCAGTTCACCTTATTTTTAAAAATCGCCCACAATGTAGTTTCTTCTGATTTTTCTAAAGTTAGTGTTGGCGTCTACTGTTTTCTAGGCCCACCACATGACAATCCTTCTAGCCGCTATTCGTCCGTGTTGTATCGCAAATGGTCCGTCACTTCGTCGAAACACCTAGAGTTCTCCGCACCTTCGTGCCTCGATTTCCCTTCAGAAGCAAGCTCCCACAGGAGCGCCCTCTAGCCGTTAAGAAATCATAGACACTTAGAAAACTTAACTTCGGAACATTATTTTATTACGCGAAAGACAATACCTTTTAATTATTAATTAGTTTACCTTCATGACCCGCATTCCGGAAAAAAAAAAAAGAAGAAAAGGCCTCTGAGGTTCTATTATCTTGGTGGTTGAAAATGAATGAAACATCAACTCAGTATTTAGAAAATATGCTTTTTTATTTATTTACTGATAAAGCAGTGAGAAGACAATTCTTTTAGGAATGGAATTTGGAAGGGCTTCTTAAGGTTCGATCGAACTTTTTGAAAATGAGACTTGTGAAGCTAAAGTTGCTTTATGTAGAGACCGAGGAAATTTAAGTCATCCAGGGGCCTTAAAATTCTCTTAGTAATTTGCTATGACCTCTGATATTAATCAGTGTAAACCAGTTACACACATGACGTTCGGAATTTTTATTTAATACGATTAATACTGTCGTTTAAGAAATACCACATCCTGCAGCTTATTTTTAATTTTTCATTTAAACATTTCTTGCCTCTGTTCTAAAACATAAGGCAAATTATGCAATGGTTTTTCCTAAACCTACGAAGTATCGAGTTTCGAATTGCAACTTAAAACAGTTTTGGAAATTACAAGAAAAGAAAAGAGAGAAATAACACCTTTAAACTGTATTTTGGTTTAAAAAAATAAAATTCACATTTCTTAATGAAGAAAACGCACGTTTGCACTAAAAACAACTTACCGAGTTCCGTTTTTAGTGCAATCTATTGCAGTCTCTCACACTATCATTTTAAGCATAAAATGTACTCGATTTCTACTTGCCCTTTTAGAAAGAGTCTAAAAAGACTTGAAAGTGCCTACCAATTGATCTGCTCATATAGATCAATGGATAAACTAATCTACTGCGGATCAACCGTTTTGGTAGGCATGCAGTACATTCGTTTACCCACGAATCTCAAGGCGTGGGTATTTGTAAAACGTACTTTGAACAGGTTAACTTTTCGAGTTTTGCCTTAAAATTCTTTTGACGCTTTTATTATATTCTGCAAACAGTGCATGATGTGATAACTTCTGAAAAAAAAAAGTGACTTGTATTTTTGAAATACTATCATGGTACTTCAGTTTCTTTTTGGCCAACTTCATTTACTTTTTTTTGTTTGGCTAAGAATAAGGGTTTTTATCCTTCTTTAGTAAGATACTCAAGTCACTAAATGTGTTAGCGATTCGATTAGATGACAGGTTTCCAGTTGATTTAGTTATTCTATCCAGGGACGCACGGATTCGACTTAAAAAAAATCTTCTTGACAACAAGAAAATTGAGTTCTTGAGCCATTCGAGGCAATCATCTCTCCCTACAGACATTATGGGCTTGACACTTTTCAAAAAGAACTTGCACAGCAAGATAACTTGGTCGACAGGATTATATTTTACATTCTCATTAAAAATAACTTCTCTGAAGTCATGAATAAATAATTAAATGTCATTAAACAAGCTATACTACGCGTCAAGTTAGATTAATCCCTGTAGTGAGTCTCGCCCCTTTCCATTACTACAATAAAAATATTAGGAAGGAGTTTGAAAAATGTTTAAAGAGACATGACGTCATCTTCCTTTCCTATTATCGAATTAATTCTCGATCATTGTTACCATATGTTTCACATCCTTGATCTCATTTCAAAATGCATGCATGATTTTATTTTAATCGTTTTTTAGTTGGTCTGATTTGTGCCCAAGGGGAACTCACATTAAGGAAATCCTACTCACTAAAATATGGTGTTTTCCCTTCATCTTGGTTTACCGGCTAACCAGGTCGGCTCATATAGAGGTGGGAGGATTTATAATCTGGTGAAATAGAAAAATAAAGCTGGAGCAATATGCCCTAATTGTTTGTTAAGGCGTAGAGCAGTGTTTCTCAACGCCTCAATGATTTTCATGCCTGCCTTTTGCATAATAGTCAGCCAAGTTCTGAAAAAGTATAATATAAATATGTATTTTAAATAAAAAAGGAACATAGGTAAAACTGTTATTTGACTTTCTTCAATGAATATAAATTTTATATTGTACTTTGTATATTATAAAACATAAATCGAACTAAACTCGGGAAAATAAAATCCAAGTCAATGTGATCCTTGAGCTTGATGTCTGCTGCAAAGAGTTTTTATTTGAGATACTAATTTAGTCATTTTCAATCTCAAATCCCCATGGTTTGCGATATCCAGATGATTTCTTTTTTTCAGTAGCAAATCATTTACAGCACTAAAGCCACATTCAACTAAATATGACGACGGGAAGGGCAACAGTATTTTTTTTTTTTTTTTTTTGCAAAACTAGTTGAATTTCGGTATTTCGTTTCTGTCTCGTCAGAAAGCCATGCCATTATTCCTTTTATGCTGAATAAAGTTCTAATAGACTCATCATTTTGCTTTTCTGAGAGTTCTTGATACTGTATTTATGTTGACTGCTGTACTAGTGATGTCAGCTTTTTTTCTCAGAAAGTCAGGGTTGCAACATCGACAATTTATCACCGGCAATGGTGAGTTTTTGGAGTATATCGGTGATGAGGTGACGAATGCAATATCATTTTCTAATTGCCCCCCAAAATATTCAAATTACCCCCACGATAGGAAACACTGGCGTAGAGCAGCGCTTCCCAAACTGTGGGCCGTAAAATAATGAAAACAAATTGAAACTGTTTTAAGACTAAATAGATCATTTTTATCTTAAAAGAAACGTATTTAATTTTTATTATTTATTTTTTGTTATTTTTTATATTTTAATGGAAAAAAATCGCACATTGGTGCGGGTTCACAAATTTTGCTTCCTGCGTATTTCGGCGCTTAATGAATATTAGTTAATATATGCTTATTCATATACGTTTCATTTCAAAGATATTGATAAGAAGCACAAAAAAAAAGCTTACAAACGCAAAATCTTGAATATAAATTGTATTTAATATAAATACAATAAATATTATAATAATATATGTCTGTATTACGAATTATTTTTTTTCGATAGGGGCTGTGAAATATTTAAATTTTTCCAAAGGGGGGTCTTTACATCCATAAGTTTGGGCAGCACTGGAGTAGAGTATTTCTTGCATTCACCAGATGCACTAGAGTTTAAAATTACTGTTAAATAACCAAATATCGTAATCCCGTAGGACTCTTGACTACAGATATCTGTAGTGCATTCTCGCGTCGATCTATTCTCTTTCTGCGCTTCTGTGTTAGGTTTGTTTTTTCGCGTAAAAATCTGCTGCATTTCTTGACCTGCTAAATGGATATTCTTGTCAACCAATAATATATGTATATATATTTTTGGTTGTCTACTGTAATATTTTTAGTGTCGCTTCTTTGTGAAAGGGAATATTTTCTGTACCCTATTGGCGTAAACATTATTTTAAAACACGCAGTGTTTGCTCAAATAATCTAAAAATCAAATGGAGAGATTGCATGGAGGTTATTTCAAATGTCCAATATTTGACGTTTTTACCATTAATGTTTGTAGTATAGCTGCAGATTGGAACACATTCCAGTGGACCTTACGTAAACATTAAATGAGTAATGGATCCTAACGGTTAAAGAAAATCGTCAGCATTAAAGTTTATGTTGAGCATTACCCTTGGCATCAGGACTAATAGGAAGGATAGATGTTTCTTGGGCATTTTTATTGATTTCTATACTGAAATAGTGAACATGACTCGTCACAGAGATACGTCCTCCTTCATACGACTGTAAATATAAACTTGCTATGACTTTTGATAACGAATTAGCGAATGTCCAACTTTGGACTTCCGTTAGTGGTCTGAGGGAAATGTTATGTAACAGTCATCACCGTTAACGTTAGTACTTGAATGATGTACTATTGAGATATATCAATAGTACATCCATTAGGTTTGTCTCCTAATTTGCACTATACTTTATAATAATGTATTTTCGGACAAGTTATCCCCGTTTCTATGTTCGTTGCTTAGTTTGATCGTAGATATGACTTTTCTGTGTTCAATTAATGACTTTAATCCACAAACAGTCTGACAATTTCAAAAATTAAGGGTTCCTAGATAATCAGCAAACACTATCTCTCTGAAGATCAAATACGAGACATTCAAGTTTATTTTTTATTTCCTTTTTATTATTAACGACATGTGACAAAGGACTAGTGTCTTATCTCCGGCTTCCTGCTGCTTTGCCTGATTTATGGGATGAATAACTCGAGTTTGAGTTTACGGGCTGGAAGAATCCTCTAATATGACCCCGGATAACTCGTTTTCGATGTAAACATCCCTTCAAAGTTTTTCGCGTCGTAAATGGGATTCAAACGTAATTTTTTTTTCAATCAAAGGACGCCTTACAAACTTGAGGTACGAAGACTTATTTTTCAAACCAGTAAGTAGGTTGATGTAAATCCAGGCAACACGACTCCTAAAGCGCTGGTATTCGAATCTCCACTTTGTAAGTTATGAAAGCCAAGTTAGTATCCGCTCGAACAGAATGGATGACACTGACACTTACTATTTACTAATTACTCGATGAAAAAGTATGGGATATGATGAGAGTACGCTCATATTGAACTATGAATTTATTGACAAAAAAAACAGGTCGGCTTTTATGTAATGTTTACTACGATCAATTGTTTAATGTTTAGATTGTTATTTATAGTATGTTAATTTATTCCCTTTTGGGAGTTATCTTTGTCCATCCTGTAACAAAATGATAAAACTGAAACCAGTTTCTCATACTACACTGATATTCTCATGTAGTATTATGCATACCCTAAATGGCTACGAATCATTCGTTGGAATCCTTTCGATTTAAGAAGTGCTTAAACGTTTAGTAATTTCGCAAGTGGTAAAAAGAGGTTACTTGATTCAGAATAATCCTTTGGTTGATTTGAATCAGTTGGTTCATGTACTTTTTTCTACATACAAATGCTATAACGAACAAGATTTTTGCCACATCAAAATATTGACCCTAAAGATTCAAAGTTTTGAAACTTAAGCGATCTGTAAATAACCTTAGTATTTATTGATATGTAGGGGAAAACGTGCCAAATCATCATCGAAAGATATTTAATTAAATATGCTTGAATAATAAATGCAGACTTCTCAATCGTGATTACTTTTCGCAATGCTTTTGTATTGCGAAAAGTAAATACAGCCGGATTTAAGTATTTCGTTTTGGTTAGAAGTATATGGTAGCTCCAAGTTATCTTTCGTACGTAGCATCAATATTTTTGTTCTCTATCATCCGCATCACTTCAGGACGGTGTTGCTTTAGTGTGTAAGGCCCTCCACTATAAGAAATCATTCATGCGTATTTTTTTTTTCATATTCTAAAGGTTTACTGGGCGAAGAGAGTGACTATACATATTTGTAAATATGAGTGTCTTGAAACTTCCTGTACTCTCACAAACACTCCCGATTCCGTGCCTGTCGCTTTTCAAAATCGCTCGCTGGATCCAACGTGGTCAATCCTTTTATGTCGGCGGAGATGTCAACGGGAAATCTCCTGAATCAACACTAGGAATCTAGTGAACACCGACTACGTTTCACAAGGGAGGGGATTTTTCAGACCTAGATAGAAGGGAAACTTTAAAAGTTACCCAAATCCCACCTTAAAGTATCTTGCAACAGTAGACACTCGAACCCGCTAGAACAAAATAAGTAGAATCGGTGTTTCTTGAGAGTGCGATGGAATCCCATGAAATGCATAGCAGATATTTTATACAACAGCTTTTTATGCGGCACGCTAGAATCAAAAGAGGTTATCATTTCGCTCAGCATTATTTTTGTTACTTTTCTTATCGCCTTTCTTATATATAATGCATATCGTCTTCTTTGCTTTTTATTTTTCTCTAAAACTTATTTACTGCTACCTGAGTTTACTTTTTAGCATATAATCGTATGAGCCCTCCCCCCCCCCACACACACACACCATTTACGCATCAGTATTGAATGTATTGATAGTTCTGTACCGAAAGATCAAAATTGTAGAAAGAACGAACTAAAATCATTTGCTGATTAAAAGATTGGAATTTTACGGTTAGAAATAACACTCAACTCGTACAGAGGATGCTTCGAGAGATAATCGATCAAGAAGATTGATTTCATAGTAAATATAAACTTATCATTTAAAAGCGAACATGTAATATGATAATAAAAATAGTGTCGTACATTTTTTATGTACGTAAGAGTGCAACATATATCATACAAGGGATAGCGGTTATTAAAAACAAATGATGGAAATGCAAGTGATAAAAGTAACATTGAACATATTGTTGCCATAGAAACATTTGTATCAAGACATCCGTCTTCAACAAACAAAATGGACTTTTTCTATAACGAAATTTGGGACGTTTTCTAGATACCCATCCGACCAATACCTCGCAACGTTTCAGGATAATTTCTCCCTACCCTTACTACTACAAGCTACTTCTGCTTATGACCATCGATGGAGATTTTCTTCAATTGCTGAAGTGTTTAGATTCTTGTTTCTGCATTTGACAGACTCGAGAATACAAACACTCGGGGAAATGGATTTATTGTGATAATTGTGCATTCATAATGTGAGGTGCTTTGTCGTCTTCTATTGCCTGCAGATAATTTGCTTGATTACAATTCTGGCACGAAATCTCTGATCCGCTTAAGACATGTTTAACAAGTTCATGTATAAAGTAGAGATTAATTGAAGAGTTCCACTGGACGACATCAGCATCCAGGAATAATTAGACTTCAATGAACCTGGGGGAGGTAGTTAAACATGAGTTTAATCACGCGATTTAATCTGGTCTCCTAAGATTGTTTAACAATGTATTCTCTATTTGAAGACCATTTGATTGGTTTCTAACGTTATTTACTTAACTCACCTACTACACGCTTACATTCATAGATTATTCAGTGACTGGACATTTATTGTTTTTATTGATACAAAAATTAAAACAGCGCAGAGGAAGCAACACGTGCTCCGCAACCTGCCATTTCATTTTACATATTACGCAGCAGTATCACAAAGGTTTCAAGATTAAAATATTATTCCGGCGATGGTGTTAGTGTACGGCTGTGTTCGCGCGATAAAGCCCAATCTTTCAACTGTCCCTTTGTTTGTAGAACCGAGTAACGTTCACAGCCAACGAAACTGTCATCATTCTCAGAGGATTTAAAATGGTTGCTTTCATGACACTAACACGAGGGATTAAGACTTGGTGTTTCCATTGACATTACTTGGTAATAATAATATTTAAATATACAAAGAGATTCATATTTCTTCAGCTGATTTATTATCCAGTGCATTTGAAGAGACGAAAGCCACCCACTGCATGCTAACAGTGACATCTGTTTGTATTGTAAAAAATACCAGTATTCAGAGAATCGAATTCATTTTTAACAACTATACTGGCGCAGGAAGTTTCGAAATAAATTGATTTAATAATAAGACATTCAAGGTGGCGTATATGAATATGATTCTCTTGTTAGTTTTCCCATTAAGTCGAGTCTTTCTGAATGGAAACATTTCTACGTCTTTTTTCTATTCATTTTATGAATTAGTTACAAGGCTTTCATCTGCGCTATCGCCAACTAAATATTCGGACAAAGACACACATTAACGGGAGTTAAGATAATCCTATTGCTTTCCCTTTGGCTTTCCAGAAAGCCACTCCATTCGGAAATCGCTCAGTTTTTATCGACCATTGAACCTGAATGACTACAGACTTTGTTGACAAAACTACCAGAAGATACGGAAACCAAGTATTGAATTGTGACAATGTATTAGTGGAGTTTCATGAATGTGATGGATATAATGAAAACTATTACAGGACAGGCTTAGAAAAATCTGTAGTATCTTAGGAAAATTCAAGAAACACCGCTGTCCTTAAACTTTTTAAATATAGATTTCGAGCCTGTGTAGCTCAGTGGATGTGGCGCTTGGCCGCACGAAGGAAGACTTGGTTTCGAGTCTAGTCGGCGACTAGAGGAAATTTTTCTAAGCCTTTCTTCGACCGGTTCCCGGGTTAGTCGATCTCTGGCACTGGCAAGCGGGTTTTTCGTCCCGTAAACTCAAGAAAATCGACCGCAGAACCCACATTATTTCAGACATTAAATATATTGTGTTAGGGTTAGGGACCACGAGATGGCGGCACATTTGAGCCGTCTCTCTTCACTGTGTACCGCTTAATTAGTGATAGCCTTGGGCCATCTATCTCTGATTGATACCAGTGGAGATTGAACTGCCCACTCAGTCTCCAAAAGTTACATAGGGCTAAATGGCCTCGCCTACTCCCCGTATACGGGAATAAAAAGGCGTTATCTGATTTTTTTTTAAATTAATTCTCATTCTGCGTTAAAGCTTATTGTAATTATGATATGGTAGGAAGAGTATATGAAAAACTTTACAATTTTGTGATTTTAATGAAATATTTGATTAACAGAATCTACCTATCATCAAGTAAACAAAAGTTGGCTTTGCGATAAATCTTTTTTAGTAATAGTAGCTGTTTAAATCGATAAAACCGTTTCAAGCTTCAGGGATGCTGAGCCAAATGAGAATCCCCAAGCTTGAAATTCTCAGCTTTGTTTAAAAGATAATTCCATAATTAAAATGATTTCTTTATTGCATTCTGTTGTTTTTCACACAACGCAATTGTGTCACAGTTGGAAGAATGATCCTCATTGGCTGTAAAGATCTAGAAATGGGGGGGGGGGATAAACACAGACATGGAAAAGTTATCCAAGCCCTTTTGCAGTTAATATCCAACTAGCTAATATCATACGGCAGTTGAACTTTTTTTTTTTTTTTTTTACCTCCCGAATTATTTTTTTTCTCGTAAAATAAAAATAGTGGCTTAAGATTACGCGCAACAGACAACGTTTTGTCAACTACCATCTGCAGTTAATTTAGTGCATAAAATGATTTCCATAGCCTTATTTAAAATAATGTTCTAAAATATGCGACCTCTTGGATTTGAAAAAAATTCGATTCAAATCTCATATCATCGTCACGAACTGAGGAAGCTTTCACAAAGACTTTCTAAATTTAAAGGCAGGGATCTCAATACAAAGACTGAAGATTTCCCTTTCGGAACCTTGAATTTTCTCTCCAACAAACTGGCAACTCACGCATGGATATAAACGATGATACCTGCCACTGTCAGCCGGCTAGCTAGCGAACGCCTAAGAAGAGGAGCAGAAATAAAAACATTCCCGAAAATCGTTAGAAAAGAAGTGAGGAGGAATAAGACCATATACAAGTCGGAAAGCTAGCTTCTGCACCAGAGGGCAATCACAGAGGTCCATTACGAAAGCATTTGCCTGAACATAAATCCTATCAGCTTCATATAGTACTTATACGTTATGTTAAGGTATTACGTAAGCGTTCAGGTTTTAATGCGTTTTTTAGTACTACCCCTCCTTGCTAAATGAATACAAGTTGGCTCGTCGACTGATGAATACTTACATAGACATGGTTTGAGCGTGGACAAAGCAATCATTTAATTATTCTTCCTGAAAACATAAATCGGGTATTAATTCTGCCTTCTTTTTATTCAGTAATTTCGAATAAACAATATATGAGAACATAGAGAAAATCTTGATTATATAGAGAAACCTGTGGAGAATTCATGACTAAATTTAACACGGGTGAATCACAGTGGTAGGTTTTATATTACGTAAATATTTCGTCCTCGGTATCTTAGGACATCATCAGTACAGTATGGCAATACTAGGAATGACAAAAGAAAGGGCGCGTACGTACAAAGGAATCCAAATTACGTGCACCGGCGCGTTGTGGCCTGAACTTAAATTGAATTAAAATTAATTATAGTTAAGTTATTATTTTACACAATTTTGTATGACAATTTCCCATACTTTAGGGATGGCAAAAACATCATTGCGGTTTAGATTTGGTCTGTGGAGTAGGGCTGTAGCACTTTCTTTATATAAACGTTCATATTTATATGAAGATCTGTGTAGAAGTTTTGTCTTTTTTCAATGGATCGTGTGGTTTTTGGGTTTTCAACTCCGTGTTGAGCGAGGCCTGATTTATGCGGTTTGATGAGGCGGATATGGTCTTGATGTTCCGAAATGCGTTTAGAAACTGATCTGCCTGTCTGTCCAAAATAAGAGAGTTTACAGGAGCATGGAACCTAGTATACACCAGGTAGTAGCATAGGTGAAGGTTTGTCTCTAGGCGAAAGTAACAAGTTGTGGATCTGGTTGATGGGTTTCTAGGTGGCATCCAGATTGTATTTCTTCATAATTTTCGAGAGCTTCGAAGATGCCTTTGATATAAGGTATGGGAATCCTATGGGGTTGTTCTTGTCTACGTTGAAGTGCGGAGAATTTGCTGATGATTTTGTGAGTTGTTTTGAGATAGTAACCATTTACAGGGTGTTCGGGATAAATTTCACAGTTTCGTAAGGAAAAAGAAAATCTTCTTTGTATCTATTAAATTTACTGAATTGACAAAACAACATTACAGGCAGAGTTAATTACAATACTATCAACAAGATTTACTCAAAATAACCACCATTAGCATCGATCACAGCTTCAATTCTGCTTCGGAACCTCGAACAAGCTGATGCTACAGTCTCCCTGGGAAGGGCCGCAAAAACTGTTTTAATTTTATCCATTAACTGGGCTTTTGTATTACTGGAAGTGCGATTGGTGTCTTTTTCAACTGCGCCCCATACAAAATAATCCATGGGGTTAAGGTCTGGGGAGTTTGGAGGCCAAACATTTGGACTGGTGAAGTCGTAGAAATTTTCAGACAACCATTTTTGACTTTTCCCAGAGGTGTGGCAAGGGGCCGAATCCTGCTGCCATACATACGGCCTACCATTGGCTACCCTTGTTATCCAGGGCTTGACTACAGTTAGCAACTCCACGAACAAAGCCCGAATTCCAATGCCAGGGTTCTTCAACACCTGTTCCTGCAGATTTGCGAGGAATTCTGCTGTACGAACGCAATCAGATCGTCTGCTAGGGATCTTTCTTCTTGCTACATCCTCGTAGTCACCATTGCAAGTCTCTAGTTCATGCCTGATTGTTTTTACTGTATTCAGGGAGCATTGGGCAGCAGTCGTAATATCCTTATTTTGATGGCGGGCACGAATCATCATGATACAAGTTATTCTCTTCCATGATTCAGGTGGGTTCCAGCTATCCATCCTTTCTGACATCTTGTATATGAATGAAGAAGGGTCCAAACTTTTAAATGAAGAGAAGTGTGTGTTAATACATGTAACTTACGGAAAAATATAATTAATTATAAATATGTCAAATTTATCCCGAACACCCTGTAGAGTGGCTGTATTTTTTATTATTTCTAATTCTTGTTTTAGAGACTCCTCGGAGGAGCATAATCTGTGTGCTCTGGTTACCAATGATTTAATGATGCCGAATTTTTGAGAGGGATGATGAGCTGAAGTGTTGTGAATGTAGCGGCCTGAAAATGTCGGTTTGCGATAGACAGAGGTCGAGATGGAACCGTCTTCTTTTCTTTGGAGGTGTAAATCCAGAAAGTGGATGCCTTGTGGGGATTCTCTTTCTAATGTAAATCTGATGCCGAGGATGAAGAAGTTTGAATTTTATCTAAAAACTGAAGTAGCTCCTGTTCTGAATGACTCCAGATTGCGAAGATATCATGAAATTCCATTTGATGATATCTTCATCATGAAATCATTGGTAACCAGAGCACACAGGTTATGCTCCTCCGAGGAATCTTTAAAACAAGAATTAGAAATAATAAAAACTGAAGTAGCTCCTGTTCTGAATGACTCCAGATTGCGAAGATATCATGAAATTCCATTTGATGATATCGTCATCATGAAATCATTGGTAACCAGAGCACACAGGTTATGCTCCTCCGAGAAATCTCTAAAACAAGAATTAGAAATAATAAAAAATACAGCCACTCTAAATGGTTACAATCTCAAAACAACTCGCAAAATTATCAGCAATTTCTCCGCACTTCAACCTAGACAAGAACAACCCCCATAGGATTCCCATACTTTATATCAAAGGCATCTCCGAACGGCTCTCGAAAATTATGAAGAAATACAATCTGGATGCCACCTAGAAACCCATCAACTAGATCCACAACTTGTTACCTTCGCCTAGAGACAAACCTTCACCTATGCTACTACCTGGTGTATACGAGGTTCCATGCTCCTGTAAACTCTTATTTTGGACAGACAGGCAGATCAGTTTCTAAACGCATTTCGAAACATGAAGATCATATCCGCCTCATCAAACCGCATAAATCAGGCCTCGCTCAACACGGAGTTGAAAACCCAAACCACAAGATCCATTGGAAAAAGACAAAACTTCTACACAGATCTTCATATGAATATGGACGTTTATATAAAGAAAGTGCTGAAGCCCTACTCCACAGACCAAATCTAAACCGCAATGATGTTCTTGCCATCCCTAAAGTATGGGAAATTGTCATACAAAATTGTGTAAAATAATAACTTAACTGTAATTAATTTTAATTTAATTTAAGTAATTTAATTCAATTTAATTTAAGTTCAGGCCACAACGCGCCATTGCACGTAATTTGGATTCCTTTGTACGTACGCGCCCTTTCTTTTGTCATTCCAAGTATTGCCTTACTGTACTGATGATGTCCTAAGATACCGAGGACGAAATGTTTACGTAGTAAAAAAAACCCACTACTGTGGTTCACGTGTGTTAATTGTAGTTATAGAGAAAATCGTTATGAAAAATGCAGTACTTTTAAGCGGGCCATATTCGGTCTCCATTGAGATATACATCGCTAATATACTGAATAAATTCTAGAAATGGTTAGCAAAAGCCACCGACTTTAAGCTGCGATAGTGCGTGACATACAAACGTCACTTACACTCGACACAAAAAAGGCATACTTTGCGAAGACAGCCTAATAAATGAGATAGTATAGCTGTTGAGAGGAGATAAATTTTCTGTTGCTGCAAAACCATGTATCAGAAACGGTGAAGTATTTGTATTCCTTATAGACATATTTATATTTCTACGTGTCTATCAATCCACTCGTTGTATCACTTGAAAAACAGCCCAAACGTGACAACAGTGATTTTCAACAGACATCCTGATTTTTTTGACGTGCACGCTTTATAAATATTCCACCATAAAAAAGCGGTTATCTGACATGAATTTGAAGTATTGCAGTTTATTCCAATTTCACCGGATTTCTTGCCTTTTGACAATCGTCTCGAAATGCATGCTTATCTTTTTAAAGTTTTTATAATCCTCAAATTCTTCCCTTCTACTTTAGTATTTTTCGTTTTCACCATACGTTATATATTTTTCACTAATTTATCAAGCAGTAAAGCACAGATCTGCTGGCTAAAATTACACCAGAGATTTAAAAACTCAATTGTTTTTGTCATTTTGCAATTGTAGGTTCTCAGACTGTTGACTTCATTTTTTTTCCTAGTGATAAATATCGGCAGTTATTAATTACTTAAACCTCGTAGTTGCGGATTCAGAGTATAATAATATTATGATGTCATGTTTTAGTTAAAAGTTATAAATAATATATGTATATTTTTTTTTATGGAAATCGGTAGGCAGCCTAGCCGATCTCCACCTTTTTGGTGAATACTACCGGTGTTAAATGCATTCCCAAGGGTTGTAGAAGAACGCCTCTAGTTAACAGGCCATGCTCCTAACTCTAACTGATATTAGGAATATTGTCACTTGAAACAATGTTCCTAATTATAATATTCATTTGTGCATTTTTACGTATTTGTGTGTGTTTTAACGGTCGATATTGGCGCGTTGCGGGATTGTAAAGCAAGTTTCTTCTGGAAGGACACTCTTACTGTTTTAATCGAAAATTCCTATTTAAATTCGTTATATTTTAAGTCAAATTACGAACTAAATTAATCGATGTACCCATGGCTTACTTGGCATTTTTTTTATCAGTGAGTCTAGCAAGCACTTAAGCGTCCACGACCTCCCGAATATCCTTGGATTTCGTAAGCGTCATTCGAAGATAAGGTGGTTAGCCTCCTCTATAAGTATTCTTTTGTCTATAAACTGGGTGTGTACCTGGACGATTTCCTGGTTGCGGGAGGGAAAAAACCTGCCCCATCTGTATGGGACCGGCAAACTCACCTCTAGTTGAAAAGCCTGATTAAAGGTTCTTCACGTCGTAGACGGGATTCGAACTCGGGTCTTTCCAACCTGTATATGGAAATCTCTTTCTATAAATTTTCTCCCTGATGTAAAATTCTTCAAAGCTGTCGTAACAAAATTCTTCAGGTTGTTTTCCCATTTTGTCACATGTGTTTTGTCTCTTCAGTTTAGGATGTTCAGCAGTTTTCAATTCAATCCTAACACGATTGTACCATTTAACTTCAATGCTAGCGATCTGATTATTCGTCAGTTTTTTTTTTTTTTTTTTATAATTTAATTGCTCTTTTTTCTTCTTATGGAAATCACCGGATTACGGTTTGGTTGCATGCCAACTTCGTGATTAATGCTGTTACCACCATTACTATTTTTTATTTTTGTTTATTACTTACAGTATTGGTATCTGTAGGTGTTTAACCTTGAAAAAATTAATCAGCGGTGAATCTGAATAGCATTCACATTTTTTGTTCTTCTAAATTTGGATCACTGCACGCTGTTTGACACTCGTCAATAAATTTGCAAAAGACTCCCCTCTTGTGCACGCAATAACACAAATACAACTACGGTCGCACCCCATTGTATATTAGAAAATTGGTAGAAGATCAACACTGGAAACCCGGCTTCAAGCACCGTCCGCACGCAGGCATTACGTTCGCGTAATATTATAACATATTTAAGTTTGCATAATTACTAGTTTATTATCAACAGTTTTCTTCCAAATCGACGTTTTCTTTTTTTTTCCGTCCTAATCCAGTGTTATTCTATATTATGCTTGTTTTGTAAGGCACTATTCACTTCAATAATCCAGATCTTGGTCTTTCTTCTCTTGAGCCTTCTTCTATTAAGTAACCATATGCCATCTTAGATTGGCTGATGTCAAGTTCCCAATATTTCATTTGAAATGTGATTCTGTATAGGGCCTGTGCAGCCCTGTGGAAATGGCATTTACATCCGTAGTGCTAAGCCGTCTGAAGAAAGACCGTTATAGTTTCGATTATTCCAATCGCCTACTATATAAGACCTTCCAAGCATAATATGGTGGCAGTTGTTGACCGTACTCTCCCACAGATGTCAAATAAAATCATCCACAGGTCTGGACTAGCTATCTATGATTAGCTAAGGATAGAGAGAGAGAGAGAACTGACTGCCTTTCATCTTCAAAAGTTAAGACTAAACGGCCTCGCCTACTCCCTTCTTCAAATGTATTACAGCAGTTACTCAATTTAGTTACATAATCCCGGCATACTGAATTTATGTAAGAGTTTAACATCATCCGCATAGAGTAAAGAGCTGAGAGTAACATCTCCAATTTTATTATTAGGTTTAATACCACTTTCCTTCATAATGATGGTCAGTAGGATCAACGTCCATACTTGTCTCGCGCATATTATATCAAATCTATATAACCACTATCCACTCTTCAATCTTTTCTGCTCACTTAAATATATGCCATGTATTGTTCTGTATAATGTCCTTTTTACACAATATACGTGTAAGTAGTATTTGGTTTACCCTTTTTTCATGGTACTTTATCCTGAGCCTTTCGACCCCTACGAAACTTACAGATTCTTGTTATTATTAACCATGATTTTTGAAATTTTGTCTTAAATTAAAATTTTAGTCTCGACAACCCCTATAATCCTGAACCGAGCTTATTTCCTAGCTTCCTCTTCCACATTTTTTTTAGCCGTCTCTACTCAAGTGCTTGCATAGATCTTACTTGGTCACATCCTTTTTATTTCCCTTTTTATAGATGGGTACTGTGAGAGCCCTGTCCCAATCCAATGTTCTCCCTTCTGAGTTATGCAGTAAAACCCCTGTAAAACGTTTATACTTCCATATTTATATAATCCTACATACAATTTTTAATTGGTATATCTTTAATTCATAACAGTTATCTAATTCATACTTGATGTACACCATTATGCGTTTTCAAACCTAACAACTAAAAAAACACTTCGTATATTTGTTCTCCTTTTCTTCACAATCTTTTTGTGTCGCCTCTAATACTGTCTACTTTAGGAAAGCTCATGTAACTTCTGCTGTCTTGTGTATGTTTTGAACTACATTTGAGTCTCTTCTTTTTGTACTTTTAATTAAATGAAATAAATTACACACATAGCTAACCGATTCTCATTACTATTATGATATGATCTCTCTAAACACTAATTGAATTGACTTCGATTCTCTCGACATCCATTAAAATCTGGTGAACCGTAAACTGTATTTTGGTAAGCCGTAAACCAATAACGGCTAACCAATAAGGGACCCATATAACAATTTTAGCTTTTCATTGAATGTACAGTTGGCTGAGCATTACTTGCTGTCCTACTAAAAAGAACCATTAACCTTTTACTGACGGGACTAACAGATATATCAGTTCTCCACATTATGTGAGGAATTCTCTTCGAATCGACCAACGTTCAAGTATACGCTTGCAAAATATTTTTTTGCTATCGCATTGAATCATCCAAAATTACTTCAATCAAATGGCTATGCTTAACCCTTTTGTAATGTATTATCTCCAACATTCATAGCTAGCTTTTAATTAGCCTTTACTGAGATTATTGCTTATGTCCCATAATAATTTATCAAATATGTTATTTTCATAATAATTAAGGGGATACAAATCCCTTGTTGTTCAACTGCCAGTAAGCAAAACTCTAAGATCGAGAACTACGAATCTATGAGTTTTATATATACCGAAAAACTATCGGCGAATCCAAGTGTAAATGACCACTTGGTAGTACAACACCAAGGCAACTCGAAGCAAAGGTGGAGCAAGCTCCCTAACTATCCTTGATATTTTCTCATAATGTAAAAACACAGCCACTAAGGGATGTAATACTGTAATTATATTATGAGGAGAGGTCACTACCCAGACCAGTTTCAACCTTTTTTTGAGGTCTCATCAGTGAGTAGGTAGACCTGGAAGATAACAAGGTTTAAGTGAAAAGAACTTGCATACCTTTACTATACGAATGCCATAAAGGGGTGTTTGTATATTATAACATAAATTGAAAGCCAAGCGGATTTGTATCCCCTTAATTA